>NW_026853271.1:0-49989 GCF_026571515.1 Ruditapes philippinarum
TACCGAATTTTTAAAATTTTCTCCCAATTTTCCCCGTGTTGCGTTTGAGGTTTAAAAAAAGTTTTTAAACCTAACCGTCCAAAAAAACAATTACGTACATCATGCATTATGTTAAAATTATTTATTTTATTTACTGCAAATTAAATCAGTCATTTGACAATTTCCTTCATACGTATTGCATGTTTTTGACACACTAGAACCCACGGCAGGAAGAATATCTCGACAAAAACTGCATAAAAATCCGGAACAAAAATGGGATAATAAAG
Organism: Ruditapes philippinarum; assembly: GCF_026571515.1. NCBI lineage: Eukaryota > Metazoa > Mollusca > Bivalvia > Venerida > Veneridae > Ruditapes > Ruditapes philippinarum. Next base: position 267 of record NW_026853271.1, read on the forward strand.
AGGAAAGTTAGGAGGGTAGATATATTTCGATTTTCGTCAAAAGAGCTTTAAATTTTACATAAATGTTTAACCATGTGATTGATCAACTTTGTAGCTATGTTGATGCTTATAGACTATATACGAGGGAAAGTCAGAAAATATCCAGACTTTTGACTTGTTCTCGAAAACCATTCAACATTTTAAAAAAAATCTTTCTACTCTTTTTCAAAATATTCTCCACCTACGTCTAAGCACTTTTTCCATCTTCGTGGAAGCTTTTGTATTCCCGGTGTGAACCATGACGTAGACCTATGTTTTAGGTACTGTGTAACAGCAGATATCAAAGCCGCCCTGGTCTTATATTTCTTTCCAGCAAGCAATTTTTTCAGTTCTGGGAACAAATAAAAGTCACAGGGGGCGAGGTCTGTGCTATAAGGAGGGTGAGACAACAATTGCCATTTGTAAGAGTTGATAACCTCCACTGTAGCTTCGGCGGTATGGGAGGGGGCGTTATCATGAAGAAGGATGACATTTTTCTGTGCGTTTGCTTCAACTTTTCTCAGATTTTTCAGAATTACTTCAGAATAGTACTTGGCGGTGACAGTTTGACCTTTTGGCATGAAATGAGTAATTATCATTCCTCATGAATCCCAAAAGGCAACAAGCATGACTTTGCCAGCCGAAGGAGACAGCTTAAACTTTTTAGGAGGTGGGGAGCCAGCTCGTTTCCACTGCTTTGACTGAGCTTTTGTCTCAGGTTCGGAATAATAAATCCACATCTCATCTCCAGTGATAATGCGGATCAAAAATTTATCTCCTTCACGATTAAAACGACTTAAATGTTCTTTTGCATTGGTTTATCTGGTTGCCTTTTGATCTGCGGACAGCTGTCTAGGCACCCACCTGGCACTTACCTTGCTCATGCCCAGGTGTTCGTGTAAAATCTTGTGTGCCGATGCCTTACCGATGCTAAACTTGTTGGCTACCTCCTTCAAAATTACTCGACGATTTTTGTTGACAAACGCTTTAACATTTGCTACCATTGTTGGGGTCACCGCCTCACCTGGCCGCCCAGTCCTAGGCCTGTCACAAACACTTGTTCTGCCTTCACGAAACTGAGAAACCCAGTTGTAGAAGGTTAAACGTGATACACTTTTATCAGAAAATCTTTTTTTAAGCCTCTGAAAGATGTGGCAGGGCTTTTCGCCTTCTGCAACCAGAAAATTTATTACAGAGCGTTGTTCCTCTAACAGAGAGTTCATTATAGACGAAACACCTATCATACATCCGAGGGCAAAATACTGTGTATACACAATTATCAATGAAAATAAACTGACCACGTTATTGGCGAATGAAGGTAGTTTTCACCAATATATAATGCGTGTATATAGCTGCACATTGAAAGAGAGGAGCATGAAAAGTCCGGATATTTTCTGACCGTCCCTCGTACGTCTCGAATCCATTCCTGCAACCAACAAGTACTAAGCAATGAGTGTAAAGTTTCTTGCTTAAGAAAACAACGGCCCCTCTCTGATAGGGTTTGAACCCGTGCGTACATCAGATGATTGATAAATATTTTGTGAAAGCTATGACAATAGATTATATATACACATAAGTGAAATTGTGTATTTGAGTTAATTTATACTCGCCAGCGGTTGCCCATGTGGGCGAGTCCTACAGAACAATATTAGTCATTTTATATTTTAGAGGATAGTACAAGATACAGATACAGAAAGGTATTCCAATTTCAGATGCTACTCATGGTTCTTTCACGTGCCAAATATTTAGGCACTCATACACGGGACCTCGATTTAAAGTCTCATCCGAAAGACTAAATGCTAATTTTAGTTGGTCAGTCCGGGAATCGAGCCTACAATTTCGAGATTACATTGCGGCCATTTTGTGCAGTGAAGCGGAACGTGCCTGTGGTGTGCACAACCAGGAATGGTACTGATCACTCCTGTGAAGTTTGTTTTTAATCCCAACAGAAGTTTGACCTGTGAAAGCCGGACAAGATTTTTCTATTTTTAGCTCTTGTGGTCATTTTGTGCAGCAAAGCGGAATGTGCTGCCAAAGTGCACAACTAAGGATGGTACTAATCACTCCTGTAAAGTTTGGTTGAAATCCCATCAATAATTTGACCTGTGATAGCCGGACAAGATTTTTCTATTTTTACCTCTGGCTTCCAATTTGTGCAGCGAAGCGGAACGTGCCGGTATTATGCACAACTAGGGATGGTACTGATTACTCCTGTAAAGTGTGATTGAAATCCCACCCTAAGTTTGACCTGTGAAGGCTGGACAAGCTGAATGCGGACGGACGGACAACGGACAGACAACCGGACGGACGGACGGATGTTCTAACGGAACAGTAATAATGTAGCTACTCTATTATTCTTATTCTCTCTATTGTTCTTTTTAGCCACAAAAAAGAACAATAGCCAAATAAAAGCATTTCGGAATGAATGACATCAAAGAGAAAGAACAGTTACCTATTGTCTCTCTAGCCACATTTATTATTGTCCCGTGAGAGCGGACGGACGGACAGACGGACAGACAGACGGCGAAGGCAAAAACAATATGTCTTCCAAAAATTTGGGAGACATAATGATAATTAAACACATTTGACCGGGGATTGTTTCCTTAGTGGGTCGGTATACGCCAAGTTTACTCTGTAACGTGCAATCTTACATTTTCTCCTACAAATAAATTCACTTTTGACGTAAAAATAGCGATGTCGAAAAACATATATATAAGCCGAGGTAGTCTATTGATTTTTCCATGTAAAAAAAAAAAAAAAACAAAAAAAAACAACAAAAAACAACAACAACAACAACAAAAAAATCAACAAACATACCAAATGGATATCATAGCCCATTCAATCTCGTTTTCATCTTCAGCCTTCAAAATATATAAATCAAATGCATAATTTCCGTACTCCATCTAACTTCGTTTTCATTTTTCCGCCAAAAATTCATATCAAGAACTTCAAGTGTAAAAGGTAGAGGTCTTTGTAAAAAAAATGTAGAGAAAATACTGGTTCTATCGGACTCGCACACAGTTGCAAAACCTATATTAGAATTTTCTATTGCCTTGTCCAATAAAGGTTTGACTGTTGTGAACTCCTCTAATAGACTCAACAATATGTAATAATAATATATATATAACAGTAACCTCAAAATGTTTTATATTGATTCGATCAATATTATTTTCATAATTATCATATCATATTTACCAGCTTCAAAAAGCAAACATGGTATATTTGTCTTGCGCAATGATAGCTTTTTAGGAGAAAGAACTCAAGAAACAATTGCCAACGTGAGATATAGTAGTTGTCTACCTTAAGTTAGACGAAGGTTTTATATTCAAGTGGCAGGTTAACATTTTCATCTGGTATGGATAGAGTTATATTGATTGCAAATAATTATGAACATTAAAGGATCTCCGCTCAGGACAAAAAACATAAAATTTGAATTTCTAAATATTGATCAGCTGTAACACTTAGAACAAAAAGACATACAAAATATAATTCAAAGATATACCAATATATATATTTTTCATCATTCTGTAGAGGTCTCGTGTCAAGTAACTCATAACAATATGTCCTGATTCATTCACTTTAACCTTCCTAGTGATATTAACTTAATATCTATCATTAAGATATGTTAAAGGGAAGAAATTATACCCGGATTATCTCAAAATTCTTCTAATCACAGCCATAGAAAACAACGAATTTCATTGGTTAAATTTTAACGTGGGGTAAACTCACCATAGGTCAATAGATAATATTGTTTTTGTACTTTAAACACCTGATAGAAATATGTTCTTATATTATTGATGTAGAATTAAGTTATATTTGACTACATTGAAAGGTAAGCACTTTTTTTCATTCAATATTTCTGTTTGTTTAATATATTATTGTTTATTTAGTAGCATTCAATTTTGATATTCAATAAAAATGATAGTCAATGTCTGTGTGTTTATAGTGCTTGATGAAAGTTTGATGAATGGGTGATACATATTTTGTTGTTCTGACTGAACACTGACTATATATCTTAAACTTTTATCTATTTTGTTCATAGTACATTATCATATACAAAGGAATATCAAAGTAAAAAAAATCTGATATTTTAACGTGTAGAAAAAATTACATGTAACATTAATTTGAGAATATGACATTAGTTATGTACACTTCAAGTACACTTCAAATAAAGACATTTTTTTTAATGAATTAAATTGATGACATTAGACGAGAACAGTACATATGTTTTTACAATGAGTTATATACATGTACATGTATAGTAAATTAATCTTATTTGTATATTTAGTATCTCTAGAATGCATCTATAAATGTTGAACAAATAAGCTACATGAAAATTTCCAAGTAGGCCTATCTTATATCTAAACAGGATTTCATGCAAGATGAATAATTCTTTGACGACGGGAGATTTATTAAATATATCTTTATTAATTTAATAATAAAATGGACATAAGTCCGACAAAACAAGCTCTTTCCTTCAAGAAAAAAAGAGGACGCAATTTAAAGGCACTCCACTTGTACATTAATAACCATTGAATTAGAAATTATGCATGTCAATTGGCATGCATATTTTCTATGTCAATCTTAAAAATGTACTTTTGTTATTAAAACATCAATGTTCATACCACACACATTTATGATCTTTCTTTATCGTAAAAAAAAAACCGCCAACGGTATAAATTAGATCGAAATATCGTCGAGTGTTTTGTTTATTCGATAAAAAGAAGTTGCTTTCAACATTAAATATTTTCAGATAAGCTTAATATCTTACTTAAAGTGGGTACAGCAAATTTATAGCGGAGAGAATTTGTTTGAACAACCGCAACGTGACAGTATTGTAAACAAATGATACAAATAGCAGTAATCCAGTAAAGAAAAGAAGCTCCAATTTTAGGATAACATATTTTTGACAAACATGATAACTATTCATTAAATATTTGAGATAAGATAACGCCGTGAAAGAAATATGTCCAATGTACAGTTTTTCTTCCGGGTTAAATAGGGAAAATGTTTCATAACAACGGAATCCTGTTTGGGTCATTTAAAATGTCGCCATCGCGTTTGCATGGTCGACACAAGACAAGAAGTGACATCGCGACAATACAAAGTGACATAGCGACAATGCGATACGACACCCGACATTGTTAAGTACCGTCGCGATATATCGTGCTTTAATAGGCGAGATTTAAAGAGCATATCGTGACATTGTCGTTTGAGATTGTCCCCAACGTTTGAGATTGTCCCCAACGTTTGAGATTGTCTTGTGTCACTTCATAATGTCGCAATGTCACTTCACGTTGTCGTGTGTCGACCATGCAAACACGACGGCGACATAATAAATGACCCCAACAGGATCCATACATTACAGCAATAAAGCAACTGAATTAAGTCAAAATTGGCTAGCTTACTTGGGTTTCTGATTTCTTTTTTTTACTTATAAATATTTACCGGAAGGCTTAATCATTCCTAGACAGACAGATGGTCTACTACTGAATCTGTTAAAATAACCAAAATATCAATTCACTAATTTGCAACAAAAAGGTTCCTATGTTGGATGGGCTTTACGTCGCACCGACACAGTATAGGTTATATGGCGACATTTCAACTTTACTGGTGTAGGGAGACATCGGGTTCCCTTCCGTGCATTATTACAGACACAAACGGGCACCTGAGAAGACCCACCGACTTCCTCGCATAAAAGACTATGCAACAACGTGCCTGATTCGAATCCACAGCGGTGAGGGACAAGTAGTTTAAAGTCAACAACCTTAACTACTCGGCCTCGGACGCCCCCGAATTAGCTTTTTGAAAATATGGTTGATTTATATGCCTATTTTTCAGGTTTTATAATGTTTATCAGGACCATTGTATTGGTTGCGCTGGTGGCCTCGGTTATTTCGGAGGAGGGCGTGTCCAACAATGACGACTGGGCTTATCAGTGGTACTCTGGTGAATCTTTCCGGTTCCGGTGTCATATATCTGGTTTGAACGTCACTGAGCCAGGCTACGTTACCTGGGAAACAGCAGATCATAAAGTATTGTCAAAACACCACAACGATACGGAATATGAACTTTTTAAATACAACATGGTAGACGGCTTTGAGCTATTAATCAAGAATGTTAACCCAAACGTACATGGTGTGTACATCTGTAAAGTGTTCACTAGCGGTGGTGAAATAAGAGGACATACTATATACGGTCTGAACATCCATGAAGTAAAATATCACGTTATGATGGACAAATACAAGAGTCAAATCAACGTGGCTCTCATAGCAACGGCGGTATTTCTCGTGCCAATACTAACAACTTGTCTAGTTTGGCACTTTCAGTACGTTACACCAGAAATGGAAGCGCGAGCAAGACGTAGGAAAATGGGCCAGAAACCGTATAGCATTAGTAACGAAATGCAGACGACAAATGGACATCTTGCAGACACAGTTGCTTCACCAGAATGGAATGGGGCATACGAAAATAAAGAAGTTTTCACCCAATTGTAGACTATTCAAGTTTTTGATAAAAAGAAAATATCGTTTTTTTCCGCCCAAAGATTCATTATATATTATAATATTATACATTATACATTAAACATCGTATGCAGCAACTTCTGTCGGTAATAAGATTCGTTCTTTTACAGAAAGAATGTGTATGATAGGAGTGGATTAAATCAAAGTGTTCGTCGCCATGATAGAAGCGATGGAAGATTGCAGAACTTTTAGTGTTTTTTTTTAATTCTTTGGCCTTCGTAAAATAGCTTAATACAATAGAATAAGTATTTCAATATGTAGTAATAATAAAAAATGAACATTTAATGGACTGGTTTTGAAATCTAAAACCGAGTGACGAAAAACACACACGAAAAAACAACCAAAAAACAAAACATTTATCAATTTATATAACATGAAAACAGGATTTAGAGGATAATGCAGGAGTTTTTATGTCAAAATAAACTGATGTGTCTGGTAAAATGTGATAAATGTAACCGCAATATTGCATGAATTCTTAACCGCTCCTTTGAAGTACAAACTATTACAATAATAGGCATTATATCAGTTTAGAAATCTAAAAAACACACACGAAAAAACAACAACAAAAACAAAACATTTATCAATTTATATAACATGAAAACAGGATTTAGAGGATAATGCAGGAGTTTTTATGTCAAAATAAACTGATGTGTCTGGTAAAATGTGATAAATGTAACCGCAATATTGCATGAATTCTTAACCGCTCCTTTGAAGTACAAACTATTACAATAATAGGCATTATATCAGTTTAATAGAAGGGAGACAACCCTGACTGTTCCTTTAATATGATTTTAAACTTTTGTTTTGAGTTGATTTCTATCATAAAGTTAAGTTATAAAACCTAAACTGTTTTTGACATACATATTATACATGTATATATTATTTTGAAACACGTATAAGTTAATTTTCGGAAAATACGAAATTAATCTATTTTCTGATATTGCGATTATCTCAAAATGGCTGTAGTTAATGGTACATAAAACAGATTTATTTTCCAATGAATGCATAATAAAGAGTGTTCTGGACGAAGGTTGTTGGTTCGAACCCGAGAGGCCATTGTACATCGCAAATCAGTCTTATACAAGAAGAAATTACAAAAAAAAATTCTAATAACTTTTTTACCGGTATTTCTTTTGGCGAATAATTTCCATCATGACTGGGTATAAAAGCAATTTAGGAACTTTCAATACACATCATATTTGCTCCGACAACGGTCGCAAATAGAAAATGTAATGTTAAATTTCAGCTGAGAGGAGTAGTCAAATATGAATTTTTGCAAAATTAACACAATTAAAATGCACCGACAACGGTTACACGTGTTATGTATGTCCGATAATTACACAAACATTTTTGATGTCCTTTGAATCATATCATAGTGTTGCAAGAGCACCGACAACGGTTGCATCAAGCAATTGACTAATGTCTATTCTATTAGCAATTGACTGTTATTTAGGTACTCCGTCGCCCAGCATGAAACAAGTGTCCCAATCATGACGAAGCGTTGTGATAGCTGACTCCTGAAATGTTAAACAAAGCACAGCAGAAAAAAGGGTTGCGGAGGGCGGGAAATTAAAAACCTAGATTAAGATTTTAACAAAAATTTTAAAATATGATCAGCAGCTACCTTTCTCATAGAGTTCCAGAACGAAGAGGAAGCAGCGGGCTCGCGCAGCTCCTTATATAGTGTTCTAAATATAGCTCTCAGACTGAGCATGTGTATTGATACGTAGTACAACTGATCGATAGATTAAGACATGTGTCATTCATGTAAAATAAAAGAGTTTAATCTTGAATGATTAAACTTTGATAATATTTTGTAAACTCTGGCTATAATCCCAAAACCATCTGTAATATTTCAATGATTCAGAATATAAAAAGTCTCGTGCGGTTATCATTCATTATTAGTCCCAAGATGGCGTCCAAATGGCCACAAATTGAAAATAAGTCATTTCTGACATATCAAACTATTATTTGTTTTTTAAAAAAGTTTAAATTTAAAAATAGCAGCAGTTAATTTCATAAATAAATATGACTTGTACCTGACAAATGTAAAAATCGTTAAGATTTTAAAACGGCAGCTTTTTACGAGATGGCAACCAACAATATGTTTACTTGAATGCATTAACTGATAGAGTAAACATGGTCATGATTATAAAGTAATCATAATTTTTGTACATTTTTTTTTACTTCAATTTGGATGATTCTCGGCAATGTAATCGTTTTCATTAGCGATGTCATGCGGTCGAAATATTTAGGAATACAGGTTGTATAAAAAATTGTGAAATATGTAGCCCACTGATAGATGTTTTCTAAATTACATGTTAAAGTCATTTAAACAAAAAATTGAAATTTTTGAAAATAAGATGCAATGAGACGATATTTACTACATTTCATAACATACCTATCATATCTAAAATGGGGTTCAATATTGTAAGCTAAGTCAAAAACTGTTTAAATAACAACTTTTATTGATAAAAAGTTAATTCCACAATGTCTTTATTCAACTCTGAAGAGCACTAAATTTGCTAGATTCAACAATAGAAGTTTCCATGAAAACATTACAAAATGCCTCTTGTCACTTGTTTTTGCGACTGTCAGGATTTAAAGCCAAAATGCAAACTGAAAACATGTGTGTGTGTGTTTGGGTTTGTTTACCCTCGCCACCGGAAAGAGACAATATAGGCGAGCATATACTTCATTTATAACCTAATAATAGGGGAGCTGATGTTTCTTTACTTATTGTTATATCCGTACATGTGTTATGTGCATACCATATCCCCCATGACAGGGTAGTCTCTACGTACAACCTCTGCCATGGGAGGAAGATGGGGCAATCCCATACTAAGTTTGAAAGTTCTAAAATTTGTTTGTTAAAATGCACTTGTTTTAAAAATGGCCAAGACGTTTATAGAAGTTTATAGAAGTCTTTTTTAACAGGTCAATTTAATAAGAAGAAAATTTCAATATTTACATATAAAATTTACAGAATTCGAAACTGAAAACAGCCAGTCATGGCTACTTATATACATTCTGAAATGGCCAGGACTGTCACAATTGACCAATCATAACATTCCATTTGCCCTGGCAGTCTGGCAGGAAAGACAGGAATTTCTTAAAATGGCAGCCATATTGACAGGAATAATTTAGAAAAATGTAAATTTACATGGTACAAAAATTCCAGAATATGCAATGAACACTTGAATTACATGCTTAACTTAATGCACTTAAAATCTGGACCAAAAACAATCATGGTTATAGCTTAGAAAAATGAACTTTTGATATAAAAAGATTACAAGTGCCAGGAATTTTCCCTCCTGACAAACTTAGAGGTCATACTGGTCATCAAGATTATTATGATATAAAGCAATGCCATCTAACTATTTGGAAAGTAACTTATGTCTTAGGTAATTAAGGATAACATTCTATCTTTTTACATGTAAAATGATAAGTATGTGTATATGTTTATGAAAATAAATGCATTTAAAGTTTTGAATCAAGGTAAACAACTCTTGTCGGCCATTTTGATGCCAGGATAAACAAAGTAAGTAAATTAATCATTTCTTAAAGTATAAACCTCCTTATAGTGCCTTATATAGTCCTAGAGCCACAGAATGTCCTATATCATGGTTTTAAGTCCTTCATGTACCAGAAAATTATCTCTGCACATAAAATCAGCATATATGAATGGCTGAGGCAAGTTCAGGAATCCTGGCAGGTAAGTCTTAAACATTGACTGAGCATTATTACCTCATTTGTAAATCTTAGTTTGGTGTTCATATTGTCATAAAACATTATTTGTTTTAAACTGAAAGTAAATTATTTAATAAACATTCACAGTCCCTTACAATATGTCACCAAAACTCAGCAAGTAAATCGTTGACAGAACACAGAATATTCTTGATAACATCTGTATTCTTTCCTTTTAATACATTCAAAATTTTAGTACAATATTAGTTTGTTAAACAGTCACATTTTAAGATATATTTTAATATACCGGTAATAATGATAATATAAAATATATTTTAATAACTGCTACATCAGAATTAAAATGACACTTAGAAAGATTTCACATCGAGTATCTAAGTATCGACCGTCAGAACTCTTAAAGCTCTTTGGGGTCATTTCTCGATTTCGATCCCTCAAAGCACGACATATGCTTTTATTTGCGTTAATCGTTAAGTATGTATGTAATATTTCTTACCTTTATGTAAATGTTACATATACTTAGCGATTAACGCACATAAAAGCATATGTCGTGCTTTGATGGTACCTATATGTTAAAAAATGAGAGGGTACCTGTGTTTTTAAAATTCAAATGAAGAGAGGTAGCCCGTGCCGCTGCAAAACCGAAAGTAGGGTGTTGTATGAATTTTTCATTTATTTTTGACAATATACTGCCACTTGTCCGAAGATGATATGTATATGAACATATTAAATATGTATGATGCATATATAATCAAGCCATAGGTTCATTTCAGCCCGAAAAATATGTCGAGGTGATGGGCGAGGCAAGACATGTCGCTTTTTTGTAGCTTATTGTGAAGTTGCAGTACATGAAACACGGGCACATGACAAATCAGCACATAAATAAAACATTATAGTGTTCTGTGGTATACATCTTTTCTACGTGACATACCTCCTTTCCTTATTACAATGAAATTTAACTGGATTGGTATCCATCGCTGGTTTGTTTTTAGCAGAGAATGACCTGTGCATGTTCAAAGAGGGTACCCACGGGGGTGGAACCCCATATGAATCTCAAAAATGAGCATCGGTAAAAATGATATGTGAATTTCCGGTGCACCAGATGTGAAGCATAACACCAGATGTGACTGGAAAAATAGGCCGATCGCAGGGTAAGTTTTCATCTTTTTAAACATTTATATAAAATTCAATCCTTTTTTTAAGAAAATCGAAATGTGATTCTACCCCCCCCCCCTGACTCTCCTCTATATTACCCATTGTTGTTTTGGATTTCTATGCAGTCTTCATCGAGATATTCTTTCCGTCGTTGGTTCTGGTGTGTCCAAAACATGCAATGTGAATAAAGAAAATGTCACTAAACGGTCTCAAAAAACAGAGATTTTACGAAATCTCACTACAGGTCGATGCTAAACATTCAAACAAATCCTGGTTTAAACATTTATTGAGATTTGGCTGCATACAAGGGAATCGCTGCTCAAAATTACATTTGAGCTCCAGATGTGGTGAAGAGATTCATAAGTGAAGTAGAAAACCATCTACAAAACAACGGACCACTTCCATATATAATCATTGAATAGCCAATCTATAGAAACAATATAGGTTTTGCAGCTTTGGCTGAAAGTTCAATTGTAACATTAGTGTGTTTGATTACCACAGTGACAGAGCTTACTAGCTTATGCTAGCATTAGAAATACTAAAAGGCCCGAGTACATGAAAATGTTGACGCAGAGCGGATAGTACTCTTATGATAAACAAATCACTAATAAATGATATGTAACTTGGACAAACCAAACTGAAAGTATTGAACTTTGTAAAGCTATCGTGTCATATAATATGTTTCTATAATAATGTTTACATTCATAAAAATATCTATCACTTTAATATTCCACAAGTTATAGTTAAAGCGACAGACTGTCATGTGTAAATATCATGGCCTGATGCGACATCGAAGGTTTACTTTATAGAATATGGGCTGCGAACATTGTCTGTAAGGAAAACCCGAGATGCCGCCCCAGGTCATGATATTTCTTCATAATAGTAGAGTTCGATATATTATAACTGTTTTATCGCATGCTAAACAGAAATGAGAACTTTAATAAACATAAAATTTCAATTTATGCATGGCTTTTCTCCATAAATTAACCCTTTCACTGCCATAGGGACGGCTTATGCCGTCCCTGTTATTTTCGGCGTATTTGCCATATGGACGGCTTTTGCCGTTTCTATAATAATCATTATAATAATGGGACTTAATAGTTGTGAATTGAATATTAAGCGTTTTTTCTTTGAATTGGAAAAAAGTAATACGTGCACTTTCTGGTGAATTCTTGGACTTTGGAGTCTGCGATACGCGGAATCTTTTGACACATGGGGACAATTTAAAAGGCGAAAAAGGAGATGTAAGCGCTGATGACTTCCTATTTTCACGATACACGTGACGTTTTATTCTTGAAAGATTTAAACCTTTCTTTTTTGTGTCTAGAAAACGACCCATTTTCCTGAAAAATAACAAAAGAAAAGAAACGAATTACGAAAGTGTTTATAATTTACAGTTCCCACTGAAATAATAGTTATAAAGCGGATAATAAGTTTAGTGATCTTTTTGCGTACATGAACATTTTCAGGAAACAATCTATGTGCATTATGAGCTACGCATGTCCGCTCAATACGGTTAAGATATGTTAAAGTTTCTTTAAAACCAGTCAAAGAATTACAGAGCAAAGATAAAATTCAGATAGGCATTGACCCATAATTGCGACTGTGGGCATGAAGTGAACCATGTAAATATTCTGCAGGGACGTTTCTTGATGTGGAAAATAAATATGCAAATCTTCTTTGATCTTTTTTTAAAAAGTTTATCACTAACTTTCTTACAGCATCATAACAAATTCAAACACGCTTCACATTACTCCCCTATTAAGTAGACAGTGCTGTCGAGTAAATAATTAATTAATTAATTAACTAATGCATGGTGGCATAAAAAGGGAAAGATTGCAGTACACATGACGTCGATAAGTCAAAATAAGCAAGGCCTTACCACCATATCTACGTATTTTCATAACCTTTCGTATACTATGCAGAATGTCTTATATCTCTTTCTATATGGATACTATGTTATTCAAACTCGTCTCGTGAAAATGTGTCTATTTCGGATAATAGTATTTATTACAGAATGATACACAATAGAATAAATTCTAAAGTGATGCGTAATTATGTTGCTATTTTTTTTTTGTTATGCACATATGAATCTCTTCACATCTGGAGCTCAAATGCAATTTTGAGCAGAGATTCCCTTGTATGTAGCCAAATCTCAATAAATGTTTAAACCAGGATTTGTTTGAATGTTAAGCATCGACCTGTAGTGAAATTTCGTAAAATCTCTGTTTTTCGAGTCCGTTTAGTGACATTTTCTTCATTCACATTGCATGTTTTGGATACACCAGAACCAACGACGGAAAGAATATCTCGATGAAGACTGCATAGAAATCCAAAACAACAAGGGGTAATATAGAGGAGAGTCAGGAGGGTAGAATCACATTTCGATTTTCTTAAAAAAAGGATTGAATTTTATATAAATGTTTAAAAAGATGAAAACTTACCCTGCGATCGGCCTATTTTTCCAGTCACATCTGGTGTTATGCTTCACATCTGGTGCAGCGGAAATTTTCATATCATTTTTACCGATGCTCATTTTTGAGATTCATATGGGGTTCCACCCCCGTGGTACCGTTTGAGCAGATTTCGCAAAGATGGTACCGATATGGATATGCACCGTGTGTATGCCTGTCTTTCTTAAATTGGACAAGATATCCACATTGGATTGCTTTTCTTCACATATGAAATTTAATTTATAGCACCAGCAAAAGATAGCATTGTTTCATTTTGAGTTTTACATTTAAAAATATACATTTTGACATATAAAAGAACTAAATTGTTTACATTTATTTTATTGTTTCCTTAAGTATAACCAAACAGCACAGTTTCTTTATTCAAGTTTGGCAAGTTTAGTTTATCTATACAAATTTCGTGTACTAGTTTATACATTATATATCTATATTATTGCTGTGAATGCATTCCCAAAATATATATAGTTTCATCATGAAGATTACATAGGCTACATAAGGGACTGTTAATATATTTCATTTTGAACAAAAGATTATTTGGTTATGTCTTTTTGGGACCATTGTATATATAAGTATTATTAAATTTTGTCAATAAACAGCGGCGTAAGAATATGTAAAATATAATACATGCGTTTAAACTGAAACTACTTCTTTTGACTTAAGAGTTTGACTTTTTTGCGAATAAATCTATACATGAACATATATACAGTCAGGAATTAATAGGTTTAAACTTAACAAGTTAAAGCACTACACAAATTTCATGTTATGCATGCAGTTTAATTTAGTTTTGTATTGCCTGGTTTCATCTGACATAGTAATTTTGTTTCAATTATTGCAAGTAAACAACTTTAACTGCAAGTATCAAAATACTTGACATTTGCATGCATGAAAAACGTTGAATTGAAACTTCGTTTTAAGCACGTCGGTAACTCGTGTCACGTGATAATTTCAACAAAAGGTTACCCATCCGAATGGGTTCACCGAGCGGAAAAATCTCTTTATTGCACTATTCTGAAAGATTGGATAAAAACGAAATAGCAAGGTACATTTTATAATTTGATTAATACAGCTATTGTCTTGTTGCAGGATAAACATACGTGCCTATGAATGTGTGTTTTTGTTTTGTTGTTGTTTTTATTGCTTTTTTTATAAATATTTTTTTTATATATAATTAATTTCTTATTATAGGAAGCTGAACTTTTGTTGTTGTTTTTAAAAACATATTGTAACTCTATAAACGCGTTCGATTCGGTGTAGCCTACCTCTAGATATGAGAATAATACAGGTGTCTATTTGTTCGTAAAATTACTAAATTTGTCATACACCTACTTGCCATTGAAAATCGTCACCGTTTTGCATCGCTAGCCACAGAAACTTTACACCAGTTAATGAATATCGGGGCACTTTGCGTTTAATAGCTCAAAATTATTTTTAAAATTTATTTCAGTTCATGTCTGGTGTAAACGAAAACATTATAAAACTAACTGAGATGTATAATATAATACAAATGTTATTTGTTAAATCTAGAGGCAATATTTCACATACATATTCATGTAATATTTTGGAATAACGTGAAATAACTTTTTGTTTACAGGTAAAACGAAGTTTATGTGAATACAGACGTGAAGTGTTGACTTTTTTACCGTACAAGGTTAGTAAACAATATTATGTTAACACTCCTTAAATTACATTTTTGCTCGCTTATATAATGTAAACAAGAAAATGTTATTTAATAAGTAAGGTAATGTACAGTAATAATGGTAACGGAATATGATTTAATTTGTGTATTACAATATTAAAACGTTAAAATTATTTTTTCTTTGAGCTGATGCTATATGTGTGTTATGCGTTTTATTATATCAGCTTAATTATTATCTTTTGTATAATACAGCATATAGTGATTTATTATGTTATTATAATTTTAAAACGCTCCCAACAAACGGTGATCGTGTACAGATATTCATATAGTGTCGAACAGTCATTGAATTATTTCACGCTATGTACACCGTCACACCGTCATTTCTCGTTCTATCACAATCTCCTACGCAGTGATCTCCCCTTATCAGTCTGCCAAGGGAGGTAATCACTGTGAGGAGTATGGTTCTGTCAGTGTCAACGCCACGTCGTAGCTTCTACACTATTTTACAATATACATATTGATAAAGTTATAAGAAAGATAACAGTTTTTTGGCATTATTTTATTCTGCTTACTTATAACATTCACGTTCTTATTTATGCAGCTACCTTTTCTTCTCCGTGGTCGAGGGATTAGAGTCGATGACTTCTAATCCAGTTAACTCTCTGGCGTGGGTTCAATCCCCGGGAGATGCTTTGGTAGTTTAGCGCGGAGGAAGGTAGTCTAGTACTGGTGTAACTCTCCAGGAACGATGGTTAGGAAACTACCCGCCTATGTAACTGAAATACTGTCTGGAAAAGGCGTAAAATAAAACAAACAAACAAAACCATTTCTTCAAACCCTTTAAAATACAGTCATCAGGGTATGAAACCAGTCATAATCCAGTTTTATAATTTTTGTAGAACAATTGGTAAGTTATAAACCATTCAAATTGCTGTCTAATAAAGTTTAATAGCCTTTGTTTTATGTACTTTTTCAGAAATATATCAGAAAATGTTACGTGTGGTGTTATCATTTTGTTTGTTGAGCATTGTGACTGCCGAGATGGTAGGGTACAACGACGACAATGAATGGTGGGCATTTCAGTGGTACATGGGAGAACCATTCCGCTTCAAATGTCAGTTATCCGTTCTCAACTTAACATCTAATAATAGGGTGGTATGGGATACGCCTACTAAAATGTCCTTACCAACGGAATATAGCGATGAGGATTATAAAGTAGAGACAGTAGATAACATTGCGAACGTGGAGCTTCTGGTGAAGAAAATAAGAGAAGAGAATCACGGGGTGTATACCTGCAAAGTTTATGAAAACAAAAATACCCGAGACATGACTGCGAAGGTCGTATACGGGTTGAATATTCATAGTAAGAAATACCGGGACATGACAGATAAATACAGGAGTAACATCATTGTTGCTTTTGTAGCAACGGCTGTCTTTATTGTTCCCGTGGCAACCATTTTATTGCTATGGAACTTCCGATATGAGGCGAGAATGGAGACATCTGGTAAGAGAGGTAGAATGTATGTTGAAAATGGAAAGAAAGAGCCGCCTACATACACTATCGCAGCAACGGTGATGTCCCCGGAAGGAGAGGGGGCGTACGATAACTTAAATGACCCAGATGACCTCTCTACACAACTATAAGTTTTCACAATTTTCTTGCTGATTATTTTGCACTTTTCTAATTTTTATTGTAAAAGTCCGACATGATAACTATTTTATTCAGTACAGCTGCTTTTTAGTATACATGTATGTTATTCTTACTATTTGAAGTAGTGCTTTCAAAAAAAAAAAAGGAATAAAAAGTGCATATATTGGAATAAGTAATATAAGAACAAGTTTCACACGTGTGTTTTATAAGTGTATAGAAATGACGTACAATTGTGTATCTATCATACATGTTCGATTCGTAACCATGAAAGACAAAGGGAGACAACCTACATAAACTCATATGCAACGAAGTTTGATAAATAAAAAATACAGAGTAATCTTCAGGTGCCGAGTTACCCAGGCAAATATTTGTAATTTGTGTATTGTAATGGTTTGCTTCATTGAATTTTCGAGCATATTTTGTGAAAGAAATATCACATAAACCTGTCATCAATATATATTTACCGACATTAAATACTGTTGTTTAAATATATTTTCAAGTTTAAGAGTTTGAATTTGCAGGTTTTACAACTAATGTTTCACTTTTATATAGGAAATATTCGTGTACTTCTGATACCAATGCATTTACCATATATTTCAAGAAGTAGATTTTTTAGTTTTACATGTATCATATTTTGTAATAAAACATTAATATAGCGCTGATTTTTCTGTTACCTCCAAACTGGTTGCATTGAAGGCAAACAAAACTGTTTCCAGAAAAGTTCATGTTGTTTGCTGAAATTAAAATGAAACAATGTTCGTACAATGATCAGGATCCATGTTAGATATCTAAATCATGGCAGGCTAGATGTTCGAACCATGGTAGGTTGCCAGTATAATGCTCCTCACTTCCCCGTTCAAATTTCTGTAATTTTCAGACCCTCAAGCCGAAGTTATATCATAACGGATGCATATACCCACAAATGTTGAAAAATGCGCATGTCTTCAAGAACTGCCTACGCAGTCAGGAGGAGAGCGTTTGACTGTGAATCGAGTGACCCAGGTTCGAATCCTGGACGGTGCAGGTTACTTCTGGTTGATATAAAATCCTTTCTATGGTCATTCGCACTGTACCCCTGCTCAGGCATGTACAGAAGAAACTAGCGAATCTTGGCAAAAGTGAAGGTTTCTTGTACTGCTTCACAGCATGCTCTGATGAATTTAAAGAGGCTTAAGTAAGTGATCCAGGAGATAAACTACAACATTACCACCACCTGTATATACTGGACGACGCTGATTTACTGTTTAATGCCGGCTCGCCACGGCGAGCCGGTATTACGTTAGGATTTTACTGAGAAACAACCTAAAACTCCGAATCCATCCAAAAATTTAATCGAAGCTTGGCTTCCAGCTTTCTACAAAATTTATCTATCAGGGCTAGGATCCAAAATTATTTAGCCAATCAAATTTAATCTGACATAGCGTCAAAAAACCTTCAATTTTCACGCCATTTTTAAAAGGCAGCAAGTTTTGTTTTGAGCGCAAAGATATAATGATGATTAAAATGTTTGTTTTCATGAATTATTTTCAATAAATCATATTTACACTGACTTTTGATTTAGCGATTTCACCTGTTTTCTCTGTAGTAAGTCTTCATTTGGTTAATTAACATAAGTGTACATCAGGTTCTGTGCATTTTTTTCTTTTTCCTTTTTTCCGGTCATTTTATCCTTTCCGGTATTTAGTGTATGTATTTACTGGCCGGGACGCCCGGGATCCGGGATCGTATAAGATATAGAGGAAAAAACTAATA
This sequence comes from Ruditapes philippinarum, assembly GCF_026571515.1. NCBI lineage: Eukaryota > Metazoa > Mollusca > Bivalvia > Venerida > Veneridae > Ruditapes > Ruditapes philippinarum. The sequence continues at coordinate 19,179 of NW_026853271.1, forward strand.
AACTATATTTGTGTTGATTTTTGTCGTAATGAAAGGCCATAAAACGTTAAGTTTTTTTTTTTAAAAATTATTGTATGTAATGAACGTTAAATTTATTTTACTTAGGATATAGATTTATTTAGAGCTATTTATTAACACTTAAAATGCGGAAATCACAATACTTATAATTATTTGCCTAATTGATAGGAAAAATCAAAGACTATATTCTTGAATTGGTCAAATCCCGGGATCGCTATGTATGTTTTAATACGATCCCAGCTTTTCTGAAATCTATATTCTTGAACTGGCCAATTCCTGGGATCCCTATATGTTTTAATAGGATCCTGGCTTATATCTGAAAAACATCTTCTTAGACTGGTCAATTTCTGGGATCCCTATATTTTTTAATAGGATCCCGGTTATTCTGGCTGAATTGATTGACAACTTGTGTTTACTTTAGGACTTGTGTCTGTCAATCATTCCAATACTAAATAACATTTTACAACTTAACTTCGTGTAAAGAGACATCTTTATGAATTCTACCTATCTAACATTTTTTGGTCAAGGTCAACAGGCCATATAGTAAATGTGCATAGACATAGGGACTTCATTCTATCTGTTTACATGCATCTTCATATATACTAATATTCCTCTAAATGTTAAACGGAGAGAACTGGCTTCCATAACTTTATATGTCACTTTTATTTTGATGTTCCCTGAAGTCTCTTCAGCTACCAGAACTGTCATTTTTACATTTAAACACACCCCTGGAAAAAATTACGAAGCGAGTCGCTACTAGCTTTTTTAAAAGCTAACCTTGTAAATGTTGTTATTTTAAGAGAGGACCGTAAGATTCAATTTGGCATAAGGAAAAAATGGAGTTTTTTAACTAGGAAAACTAATTAAGAAACTAACACTATATTGTTTTCTGGTGTTTCCTTGTTTCCTGTGATCAGCAGAAAATTTTAACGAAAATACTAGTAGGGGTAATCCTCTTTGAAGTCATATTACCGAAATTTTGGTTGGCTACTGCTAGATAACAGGATATTTTTCATGTCAGGCATTTCATACTGGTAGAAAATGCTCTCTGTAGCATAAACATTTCAATTTAAAGGTAGGATTAGGGGCCATTTCTTATAATGTAAGTCTGTGGGAATGTGAGGGTCTGACCTAGTGTCTCGCTCGTTTGTAAATAACCTTGTTCCCTGTCCTATTATGGTTTCAATCCAAGATGGGAGGTTTCCAGTTGTACTTTTTAGCAAACTCCTAACAGTGATTACCTCCCTTGGCCGATTTTTAACTGATTAGGGGAAATCGCTGCGTCGAGATTGACTTTTTAGAAGTGCGCAGGGAATCAGTCTAGTCTGTAAAACTACTGTATCTTCTATCTTCCGTTAATGTCTAAATAGCGTCTCCGGTCAGAGATCTCTTTCGTCAAGTTAGGATACATTTGGTTGTTCTAAACAGAGTCATTAAAGTAACTGCGTTATCAAGAAATAGCGCATCTTCATCAAAACCTTCATGGTCATTGCAATTACGAGAGCACCAGTTTCCGCGATCTACACCGATCTACACCGAAAAAAAAACATTGACTTTTTACGTGCATTTTAATGTTCTTCATAAACCTAAGCGCACGGGCATAGCTTTGATATAAAACTACAAAGACATGTAAGTTTGCAAACATTCAATCAAATACAACTTAAATATTTAATTAATTGGAGTGTTACTGATAATTAAAACTAAAATTTTGTCCATCTCTTTGATTTTTACCGCATCCCTGAATGGATTAAAGACTGACGACAGATTAACAGAAATTAGGAGTGCTATAAGTTTTATGTCGGTGCGTATTGATCTTATTATTGAAGGATCGTGTCAATTAATGATAATTGTTATAAAAGTTGCCCTGAATATATTCAATTAACTTCTCCAAATCCCTCCAGAGGCATGCACGTCCCAGAGAAGGCAAACGGCAGGTTAAGGGCAAGTCATCTCAAGTTCCAGAGATGATTGACCTGTCGTGACTGACTCTGGAGGGTGGCGCTAACAAGGGTTTTTTTTTTGTTATAATGCCGTCGGAGAGCTGATGTCTTGGATACTATGGTCGTCTCCTACAACCACCAACCAGCGATGAACAGCTTCCAAGGAGATTATTCATGAAAAGACGTCCCCGATGTGACTATGGACGGAGATAGGGTTATTCTGGCGCCGAGTATAAACAAAAGTAAACACAACAATACTCAATTCAATTCAGTGACTTTATTGCATTAAACATTTTACAATGCTTATAGCACGTACAAATATATACATTGGCAAATGAATACATATCAAAAAAGAGAATGAAGCATACAAAGTCTTTTAATAAATACAATTCTGTGTTAGCTATTTTTTCTTCAAGTTATTACGAAACACTGATTTTATTTGCAAAGAAAATAAATTTTGCTAGTTGGGAAATAGACTTTCTTGATTTAGAATTCATTATAAGTCCGAACTTATTTATTGTTGGCCATCGGCAAAAATATGGGTTAAGGTATTTTTTCGCAAGTAAAAGATGAAATTTTGGGCTTTAATGCCCTAGGTCGTGCTCTGGTTCAGTTCAGGTCCACGATAGATTAAGTGGAAACAGATCCGGCTTATTTTAATAGTATTTGTTTAAAATCTTATTATGCAATATGTAAATATGTACTTTGAAAAACTACCTTAAACCAGGAAGAAAAAAAAACTAAGCAATTTTAGTTCTTCTAATAAAGGGAAGTAAATGTGTTAACATATGTTAGGTAAATTATAGTAGTTATCCTTCTTTATGAGGAGCATAACTTATGTTCATGGAAATGTGGTCATTTTCCGTCCTTTTCAAGAATTTTGGAACTTTTACAAAAAATTAAGCTAAACTAATAATATATATGAAGTTTCTGTGATAATAGAAATATGTCGATAAAGTCATGGAATTGTGGTTTATTTTAATTGAGATAATCCTTGTCCATGGTGTTTATTACCTACCATGTAAGTAATTATGTAAACAATACATTCGACCGATGCGCAGGAGAGTAAAATATCCAAACTCAACAGAAAAAAAAACATTTGCATTCAATGCAGGAAGTCAGACACAACATACGCATAGTATCCTATTTGTTAAGACAATCTAAATTGGCAATGATAATGTTTGATCTAACATATTTGAAGCGGATTTTTAATGTTTTCCTTTCAGGTTTATTTATTTATCATGAAGGTATGTTTTATTCCTTTTATTGTTTTGTTCCGAACATGTTCTTTTGAACGAAATAAGTTTTAAAAAAAATTCATAAATCATAAAACATGACTTCAATATGGTACAAGTAAGCAAATGTTAAAGTTGGTATGCATATTGAAGGATTATATCAATCAATGTTTTAATTTGAAAAATTAAATGCTATCACTTGTTGTAATCACGTGAGGGACTTTGCTTTCTTGCATGCTAGGATACCCAACTAACTTTCCGAAAGTTGGTTGTTCTTCTCACATGCACGCTCTGGTAGCAAAATAACAACAAAATGGTATATTTATTCATTTATTTATTCAATTGTTTTTTATTTATTTAAATATGTTTATTTATTTAAATATGTTAATTTATTTATTTCTTTATTTATTTCAATATTTATTTATTTATCTAAATTCTATTTATTTTAATAAGTTTATTTATTTAAATAAGTTTTAATTATATATTTATTCATTCAACATTCATTCATTCATTCATTATTCATTCATTCATTCATTCATTCATTCATCCATTCATTCATTCATTCATTCATTCATTCATTCATTCATTCATTCATTCATTCATTCATTCATTCATTTATCATTTATTTATTTATTTATTTATTCATTTATCTATTTATTTAACATAGTCAGCAGTCAATGTGACGACACTGGACCTTTAGTTCTACAATCGTCGACTTTCCCACAGTACTTTACGTCTCCTAACTATCCTTCAAATTATCACCCGTAAGTAGTTAAAAGCCCACCTCGACATCCCTAGATTTAACTATTTAAATACATACAGATGTACTCTGTTGAAAGTTTGGTCGGTGTTTTAGAATTGACAGAGCTTAAATTTACGAGTGATGTATATTTTTACTCGAAAACAACTTACATGACTTGTAGAATAAAGCATTGTATATACTGTTAACAACACACAAAGACATGTATTTGAGAAATACTTTAGTGATTTGCTTAAATTGTTTGTAAAATTATACAGGTGCAAAACCAACAATTGTGTCAGGTTATCTTGATTACTTGTGTTGGGAATTAGTATAATTGATATCTTAAAATAAATCATCTTTCAATACACTCAAACTATATCATACATTTATTTTCTAATAACAGACCAACGAATTATCTATTTCCAGATAGCCTCATTTGTAGCTTTTAAATAATTAAATAAATGATTAAGAAATGAATTATTGCAAGATAAAATATGTCAGAAATATTTTGTTATTCAGTAATTCAAATTGCTCATGGCGCATAGAGGCACCGACTGTTGGCGAAAAAATTATCATTAACATTGAAGATTTCAAAGTGGAAGGAACCTCAACGGATTATTTGAACGTATATGATTCATGTAAGGCTAAAATAAAAAAACATCTAACATATAAATTGATTTAAAACAATGAACGTCATTTTATTTAAAATTGATGTTATATTACAAACATTCGTTTATTTCTAGAACTGATAACGAACTGTTCATTCCATGCATTTTAAATAGCTTTGAAAAGTGACCTATTTAAAATTGCCAAGAGAACGGTCTACTTAACATGAATTTGCAGAAATGACGTACAATTTTTACATTTTTTTCTTCATATGAGCCGCGTCACGACAAAACCAATATAATGGGTTTGCGGCCTGCATGGATCCAGACATCCGCGCAGTCTGATCAGGATCCATGCTGTTCGCTATAAGTTTCACTACTTGCTATAGGGTTTGTAAGCAAACAGCGTGGATCCTGATCAGACTGCGCGGATGCACAGGCTGGTCTGGATCTGTGCTGGTCGCAAACGCACTATGTTGTTTTTGTCGTGACGCGGCTCATATATATTCTTTATTTAGCTGATGATTCAACTACCCCTGTGACAACGTTGTCTGAATCAAACGCTGGTTCCTTCAATGTTTTTGTGAGCACTACCAGTACCTTGTATATAACATTCATCTCAAATGATGTTGACGAGAGCCAAGGTTTCCGGATCCTCTTTTTCACGAATAATCCAGGTATGCATCGTACTTACATAAGACATGCAATAAGACATCTATTGTCGACTGATTCTGTTTTTGATTTTATTGTTATTGTTTCTGGTGCTTCTTTAACCTACTGCTGATGATAGTGTTGTAGATGAAGCTGGTAGTGCTGATGTAGCACCAACTGGTGGTGCTGTTGATTTTATTTTTTTATTTTTTTAGGGGGGGGGGGTAGGTGGTGGTGATGATGATGATCATGGTGCGCACATTACCTTTGTGAAACCTTCATCATAATTATATAAGTAATGTTCTCTTTAGACAACCAAGCAGCATGTGGAACCACCTTAACTGTTACCTCGGAAGAACAGGTATTCATGTCACCAAATTTGCCACAGCCCTATAACGCGTAAGTCACATTTTCTGTTTTCTTTGAAATGTTATGGTACCAATCTAATGAAAGTAATTTTACTCGATTCTATAGATTTGCAAACATTATCAAATTCTGAAACGAAAAAAAATCTTGATACATGTATATGAAATGTTTTCACGAGTGATTGTCATCTTCGATTTTCAAATTGAAATTTGATAAAACTAAAGATAATTTACAAGTTGTTCATATGAAACGCACACTCATGATGCGCGTTAATATTACTGTGTACATAGGTTTGTCTGGATTTACTTAGATGACACAGAACTTTATTTGTATATAGTAAAATGTATGTAAATCTTGCGCACTTGTTATAGAACGCCAGCCAGAAACGCCTTTTTTTTAAAATGTAATTCCTAGTCCTATCCGAAACTTAGACTAAGTGTATTCGACATGTAATTCATTGGTTAAATCGAATTTAATATCTTTAAGAAAAACTTGAGACGTGAATTATAGTAAAAATTGTAATAAGGCAGTAAATAAACTTTCTGCTACAGGAGTGTATGTTCCTGGACATTTTCATCTTCAGCATCAATTGTGTTTCAACTGAAGTTCCTGGATATGGGTGGCTGTCTTCAGAGCCACATAACGTTCTATGATGGTTTATTTTTTTATATTTCACTTTCAAAGAAAATTAATTCAATATAAAATCATGCATCATAATTGCATATTCTATTCTCATACAATGTTTTTTAAGTGTGGGTCATAATTGTCCTAATTTTGAGTTCACTTTCTAGTCGTGGAAACTAGTCTACCACTACAATCTATTGATAGGTCCTTAAACTTTTTGTTTTCATATCGGCTGATTCTCTGTACTTTGAATGATTATATTTTCGATTTTTCGTTGAGCACGACATACTTGTTATGATTGCGGTATGTAAAATTTTCACAAATTTTATCTTTTTCTTGTTAAGTTAACATAGATGCTAGTACTTTATATTTACCCTTAGAAAATGTTTCCTGACTTCTAAAATTTTTCATTTGACATCTACATACCACAAACATAACAAGAATGACATGCTCAACAAACTTGAATAATCGATAATATCACCTCTCTGATTCAAATATATATAGATTATCAACCGATATGGAAACAAAAAGTTTAAGGCTTTATAACTTTCGATTACTGCTAAGATTGCACGATATCTAACTTGGGGGCCATATGCCGCTTTTCATGGACTGTCAGAAATGTTTCTACTAAAAGTTTCAGGAACTGCCGTATGAACAGGTTATGTAACTTTATTCTAAAAAATGAGAAAAAAGATCAACAAGGCCAAGTAACTGACTTCAAACACAATCTAGAAATAGGGTCCCCAAGTAAATTTCAGCATTTTTGGTGCTGATATCCGCTTACGCCGACATTGGTTTGGGCTTGCGTCGATGAATTTTCTTAGACTAGCGATAATCAGGCCAAATCAAACTAAGTCTGACGCGTTTTTTTCTTTCTTTTAAGATTCTATCTGATATATTAATTACAGTATTCATGAATGTTTTCTTTTTTTCTCCAACAATGAATTTTAAATTATTCAACGGAAACTAGATATTTAAGAATCTATATGATTGCATTGATATGAAATTTATTTACCAAACAAACATAAATGAGCTGCGTCATGACAAAACCAACGTAGTGAGTTTGCGACCAGCATGGATCCAGACCAGCCTGCGCATCCGCGCAGTCTGATCAGGATCCATGCTGTTCGCATACAAACTCTATACTATAACAAGTAGAGAAACCGATAGCGAACAGCATGGGTCCTGATCAGACTGCGCGGATTCGCAGGCTGGTCTGGATCCATACTGGTCGCAAACCCATTATGTTGGTTTTGTCATGACGCGGCTCAAATTGTGTCCATGTAGGTCCATCCGAATCTGATACGGAGCTGAAGTCCCTATGTCACACTGCGCGTACATACACCTTTGACAACATTAAGACGACAGGTTCCGGCGGCCATATTGTCTATAGAGTGACTGATCAACCAATGGATTACTATGGCTTTGTGTTGGTGTACAGTGAAAATCAAGGTAATGTTGTTGTTACTTTGTATTATTTTTATATTGTGCTAGATTAGTTAACACTTGTATTTGTGTAGGGAATGTTTTACGTGTATGTAAATGAAAATAAGTGAACCTGCTAAAAATAATTCTTACCATACTTTATTTACATAAAAACATAAAGTTCTACTCAAACATATATAATACCAGGGAAGTCCGTCATATTTGAGTTTAGGTCAATCTTTTTTGGACGAAGTGTTGCTATAGACTTTCATCAAATATAGCTGCAGTGAATATAATTATAACCTCGGATTTAGAACCGATGAAGTGTGATTTAATTGTACTACTATTTTCTTTATTTATACATAGTTATAAAAATAACATTAAGTACATGTATTGGATTAAAGGGAACTTGCACAAAATCTAACGTGTATACGCTGTTTTAAATAGTTCAAAAGTAATTTACTACTAGAAAAATAACAGAACATAGGCCGGTGTCTCTAATATTATCAAGATGGGCTTTACTTCCTTTTTCAACAAAGGTTTTTACTTTGTTATTTTTCTTTTGATTCATCATAACTTAACATGAGATATAATCAAGGAAAATATGTTTTAAAATGATCTGTATGACGATAATACAAACACAACAGCTTGAATATTTTAGTGTAACAATAAGTTATTATATTATCAGCTAAAATGAGGTATCGCACGATCAGTTAGGTCCCTTAAAAATACTTTTTTAATGCGTATTATGTCAATGTTAAAGAAAATAATTATTGTCTTAAACCTTTTTTTTCATTTCTACTATTTCATTTTCCATTCAAAATATTTAAGTTATTTTAGTATTTATTGCCTACCGCACATAAAAATATGTTGGTATGAAAGACTCATCCAAAGTGAGCGAATATAAAAGAATGGAACATGGCGTGTCTTATATGGCTATACATTGTTCTCGATGTCTATCTATATGTTTTATTAGTCGCCTATAGAAACCGGCAACTATATAGATAACAGTTTAATAGTAAATGTGTGGCAGATCTGAAAATATCAAATCAATTACTAGTATTGAACAATTAAAGACCACAATTAGTTTTGATTAATTTTTAACAAAAAAAAAACAACAACATATAATAATGTTGCTTAATCACGCCTACTAAACAGTGGCTCTTTCACATTTTAGTGATCTGTGTAAAAATGTTAACACTTCGCGGGGAGACACAGTGATTTATCTATCATAATGTTAATGTTGACCCACGTTATCTTACATGTAAAATTGTGTCTAACTCACCTTTGGCTCAACACAAAAATATTTCAAAGAGCTTGGTTAAAAATAAAATTTACATTTATTCAAATGTGATTGCGCCATCGAAAAGGTGCTCGCGCCAGTCAGTAATGTGAAAGAGTCCTAGCAAATGTGATGGAGCCAAAACAAACATTCAATTAGCTAGGATGAATATGTATAACTAATTTTTCAACTTTTCTCTTTTTTAAAGTAAATTTGTTTGAAAAGTTCATTAAAAGTAATCTCAGGATCACAGGATTTTTTTAGGAACAGACGGGACTGAGACTCTGCGGGTAAATCTCGAATCATCCCTGGCGGTTACCGGAAAATAACATTTTTACAAGCAAAATTCTTAAACTAAGAGGTTGATGATCAGAAACATATATTTGTAATTGAAGTAAATATTTTAAGAAATAACGAATTTATAGCGAACAAATGTAAAACTTGAATCAGAAATCTTGACGAGGTCGCCGACGTTTGATGAGTAGGACAGCTCTAAATATTCTACCTATAGTCAAAATGATGTGCATAATCTTCATACAAATGTTTACAGTACTTTTTGGGTAATCACAAATATTATTACAATCGCCACATTTTAAGCCTATTTGTTGCCATAGCAATCACAATTTTCTAAAATAGGATAAAAAGAAAAAGACTGCCATCTACCTATATTTCAAGTTTCATAATACTTTTTGCGTTATCGCTGGATCCAGTTAAATCCAGGTAAAATTAGCCACATTTTCAGTCTATTTGTTGCCATAGCACCCAAAGTTTTCAACATAGGAAGTGCATAATCTCCAGACTGTCGTCTTTCCATATTTCAAGTTTCATAAAAATATTTTCAGTACTTTTTACGTTATTATGGGAGCCAATTTTGTAGACTGACAGACGGACGGACAGACAGACAGACAGACAGACAGACGGAGAGGGTAAACATTATACACGTGACGTAACCACTAAAATGTGATGCACTGGCAACAAGTACGGAAACAAATCAAGTGCAATTAAGCTGAATATCAGGTACGGCAGAATTTATTTGTTGATGTCGTGTAAGAATCGAAATAATATATCCAAATCGGTATTTTTATTGCTTGATAAAATCACTATTTGGAGATCGGATGCGGGGATTTATATCACGATGATATAATGATACGCATCCGAACTCCAAACAGATGTTATTGAGCAATGAAATCACAGTTTGGGATATATTATTTCTTAAGTGACGCACAACGCCAAACGGCATTATGCACTGATACAAAAGTAATATAGCGTAAAAAAATGGCAACGTTTTTAAAATGTAACTTGTTTATATTGTCGCGTGTCGTACCGCTTTGTCGCGATGTCACACCCCATTGTCGCTCTGTCACTTCGCATCATCTTGATATCTCTGCATTGTCGAGTGTCGTGGTCTGTATTTCTGCTGACCTCGACAACGCGATACCATTCTCGACAATGCTAATAAATACAAAAAATGATAAAATTAATGTAACTATTCGAAGATGCATGTGACACTAGGCAAATCTACCGTCTGCAAATGCGTATACATAGCAGTTAACCATAGGGGAGCCTCACCCCTGTATGTTCATTGTTTACATGTATTCGGATGCTTTGTGACATGTTTATGTCATTGAAATTTTGTCTTTAAATTTTCAGATGAAGGATAATTGCAAATGTACTTTTTGTGGAAGGGAATTTAATTTGATTTGTCACTGAGCAGAGACGTATTCGAGCTATGCTGTTGAGATGTACCATCAGTGAAAGGGGTTTCAATTCAAATATGATTTTTTCAATCATATAATAGTGGATACAAACGACAAGTCAAAAATTTGTCCAACATGTCATCACAGACATACACTTCTACAACACCACATGAAACATAAAGTGTTGTCCATGTCAGAAAAAGAAGCAAGTCGAATTGAATTACCTGCAAACACTATTTTTTCATTATTTCACTGTGTTATGTATAGACTGCCACTTTATGTTAACATAATTTTCGCAAATAAGGCAAACACGTTGAATATTGCATTATCTATTATTGTATTTCACTATGGTTTATGTCATTAATCATTGTATACTTCATGACTAATCTTTGATTAAAATGCAATATGTGGGCATGTACTGCGTAATTCTGAAATGTATTTTATTGAAATTTGCAATGTTGTTTTCTTCGTAGTTCAACTTAGTTGGGCGATTACAGTGCACATAACCTGATAATCTATACTGGTGTAACGTCAATCTTAATTCACCATATTTGGCTTTTAGGGGTCAAGAATGGTATTAAAAGAGAATCAAGTTTGGCCAGATTCATCTACTATTAATATTTACTGTGCATGTTCATGAACTTCTGTACCTGGTTCACAATAAAATTGTGCATGTTGAATAAAATGTAGAGGTTTAGCACCTGTGCCATGTTCTACTGTGTGTCAGTGGTGACCATTTGAGCCCCGTTGCACCAACACCGAAAGGCTGAAGTGAGTGAACCGGGGCATTTGCTGCAGCCATGCGGTATTCCGGGACTGTATATTTGTTAAAGGTCTTTATTCGCTTTATTAAAGAGACATAATTATTTAAGATGTTGATGGCCTTGGGATGAGGGTTGGTGAATTTATCGTCTTACATTCAAAGGTCTCTATAAATTTTGTATGAAGCAAGTATGTTACTGATGCCTTCACTTTACTTTTGAGGCAATTACAGTGTATTGTAAAAATTGTCAGTTCAAATGACCTTCACTTTAAATAATTGCTTATTAACAGCCATAGTCAAAAAAAAATTGAGAAATTTTACATAAAGCACTATTTTATTGCAAAGAAATACTAAAAGTCTATTATTTAATTCATACTACATACACTCAGAGGCATATATCATACATTATGTACTTGCTACTATGAATTTTATTTACATTTAATTGATAAAAAATATAGAAAATACCAAAACAAATATGCAACTGCAAAATAAAAAAAAAACACCCAAAGAATGGCTGTAAATATAGTAACAAAGTGAAAACTATCTGGATCCCACTAAATCCCCGCCTAAAATTGTGCTATTTAAAAAAGAGGTATGGATCTGGACTTTCAGTGCCAAATTTTGATCAATGCCAAGTCTCCACATGCCAGTAACAATAAATTCATTTAAGACATATTATGAAATAACTCCTGTGAATGTGTTAACAAAATACATCTTTTATACTATTTCACCATTTCAAGGCCACAAAATGTCACAAATACAAAGTCAATACAGGATATGGTCTATTACAGGGTATATTTCCTGACCTGTCATCAATCAAGTTATGTTGGCAATTCACCAATGTCATTTATCACATTATGATTTTGTTTTCATGGGCCTGACTTGGCATCATACTCTGTTACAAACTATTTTAGGCTTTGTCCTTTGAGATAAGGTCCTAGGTGTTGCGCCTATCACGTCGTCTTATTATTGTTAACATCTGTGCCAAGTTATTTTAAAATCCCTCAATTGATGAAAAAGTTATATACCGCGCATAAAATATACTCCAGAGCAGACCGTGTTAAGCTTTGGCACTCAAATGCGACCTTGGCATTGAAGGTAGGAATCTGGCTTTTGCATAGGGCACATGATCTCACTGGGAACATTTGTCCCTAGTACTTTCAAAATCCGTTGAAAATATTATTGACTGCAAACAAAATAAAAAATATAAAAGACCATGGTAAGCTTTGACATTGGAGATAAGGATCCGTGTTGTGCATGACACATTGTCTTATTATTGTCAACATTCAAGCCAAGTATTTTCAAAATCCATTGACGGATGCAAAAAATATGCACTTGAAACAAAATATACCCTATAACAGACTATGTTCATCTTTGACCTCAAACTGTGACCTTGACCTTGGAGGTGGGCGACAGGTTTTTGCACATGACACATCGTGTTATCATTGTGAACATGTGTGCCTAATAATTTCAAAATCCCTTGATCTTTGAGGAATGTTTGGAACGGACACAAACTATACCCTTTATTAGATTATGTTAATCTTTAACCTTCAACTTTGACCTTAATTTTGGAGATAGGCGACTGGTTTTTGCGTAAGACACAGTCTCAGTATTATGAACATCTGTGGAAAGTATTTTCAAATTCTCTTCATAGATAAGAAAGTTATGGACCGGACACGATATATACCCCCAATAGACAATGTTAACCTTGAATCACCAAGTATGAGATTGACATTTGAGGTAGGGGTTCGGTTTTGCCGCATGACACATCGTCTAATTATAACAAATATTTGTGCCAAGTTATTTCAAATTCCTTTATAAATGATATCGTTATTGAACGGACACGAAAATTTGACGGACGGACAGACTGACGGAGCCTATTTTTACATCCCCCTTTTTTCTTCGAAAAGACGGGGGACAAATATATAAGAACGTGCAGTAACAGGTAAAATTTATATTTTAAGAGGTTGATGAGATACAATTTTGTACAGGAAGTTGAAAAAAGTGGCAAACTTTTCTTTGATAAGTTGAGCTATAAATTAAACAATTGTGCAAGTAAAAAACTTATGCATCACTAAAGTATAATATCTGTACATATCCGGGTTATAACAATTAAGTAGATATCACTACAAAAAATATATTTTTGAAAATGAATATTAAAATGACCGGAACATTCAAGGGTGGAATAAAGATTAGTTTTAATTTCCTGCATAGTAAATGTAGATAATCTGGTCGAATTGTCTAGCAGCAAAACATATTGGATGGCATTTTGTCAGTTGATTCAAATTCATAACCACCGGACAAACTCTCTCGTAAGCATATTGATTTTCATTGAATTATTTAATTTCTACATGAAAATGACATTGGCTATAAGTTACAGTGATTCATAAAATAACAACAAATCAATAGTTTTCATTTGAAAAAATGTTTAGAACAGGAAATAATTGTAACTAAATACTACAGTCAAATAATTTGTTCAGAGTGTTAAATACTTTTACTCAGATTATATGGTCATGTATAAACGGTTTTCTATATAACCGTCGCCTAGCAGGTGTGCTTAAATAAGTACACGTATAAAACCATTCAAATTGGGCCCTTTAAAGTGTTAAAATCTTTCAAGCTTATAGAAAATTTTATCAAACACACAAGTCACATGTTGATGGTATTATCAAGACTTTAGCATGGCTTTGCAATAACAATACCGTCGAAGTGGTTTCTCTGGAACACAAACAGAAGTGTTCCCGTATTTGTTAGTTCTACTTATCTCATCCATAATTTCTAAACCAGTCTCTGTATGATAATTTACAGTAGCTTCAAACATAGCATTACCCGGTGATGTCTCAAATATAACTAGGAAACGTTTTTGTTTTTCTGCTTCCGGTGTTGAAAAGAACTTGTAGATTGTCCAGCGATTTTCCTCCTCGCCTTTTGGCGATAGTCCTAGAGATATTTGCTGTGCTTCGTGAATTTTAAATAAAAATAATTCAGCACATATGTGATTATACTTTCGTAGTAACATATTTAAATGTGACACTGCATAGTCCGCTGCTTTAACAACTAACGGATTTGTTAAACCTATCTTTTCGGAGCCATAACAGGCGCAAAAATGTTCAGGAATGGAGGCATCTGCGCATGACCGGGTTACCGGTATAGGACGGAATAAACTTATGCCTCGTTTCGAATGTGAATGAAATGTCAATGTTTCTTCAAAATCGGATTTTAAAATATCATTTAATAGCTCAAATAAATCGAAGTTTGAAGTAAGTCTTTCAGAGTTGTCTTTAAGATTTTTAAATGCATTCGGATGTTGAGTTTCGAACGATTTTGGAGGCACTACCGATAACAAAGGCATCCTTTCTTCTATTCTCCCAACAAAGGTGTTCCGAATATCGTCTATTCGTGAGCCATGGTCACTAAAGAATATCAAGAAAGCATTTTCTAGGTGACCATCTTCTTTAAGAAACTTTAAAAACTCAAAAAAGTCGTTATCACCTAATTCCAGGTAATTAATGAACTCATGGCATATCTGCACTAGCCACGAGAAGGAAAATTTCAACTTAGTCTTATACTGCCTTATAAACCTTTTATAATAATTAATTAGATGTTTAAAAATTGGCTTGTTTCCATAGCATAATGACGAAGATTTGCCCACGTTCATATTTTTGTACTCTAAAGGAAGAAGAACCGACTTCAGGACCTCAGATGCGAATCCTATATTTCTAAGCCCTAGCATCCAAGGCCTCATATAGTGGTCGGTTGGTGGATCTTTAAAACCTGTAGCTTCTGTGTTAAATGCTGCAATAATAGGATAATCCTCGGCGAAGAACGTTGCATAATTTTCGCGGGAAAAGTTCTTCCATATAAACGGAAAATTTTTGAGGTCGTATTTACCTCCGCCTGGATTTGGAATGTCGTCCGTCCCTGGTCGTTTGCCAGTCAGTACTGGCACTAAGTTTGGGAATGTATTATCACCAACTTTCATATACCCTTTGAATATATGTGCACCTAAATCTTCTGTCAAATATCTGTAAGTTTTTGGAAGTTTGCGGATAGCAGATAATCTAGAAGTAGAATCTATTCCAAACATTATTACACTGTATTTTGATGACTTACTGTCCTCGTCGCCTTTTTCTTTCTTGAAACTGTCAGTAACAAAGACACTTTCCTGTAGAGTATCATAAATGAGTTTATCACCGGAAGTGTAACAGCGTATTCTATAAAAGTCATATGGCACCTGGAAAGGAATATCCATGTTTTTCTCGTCTCCAAATTGTACTTTATAATCGTCATTCTTAGGTCTAAACAAAGGTGAATAGCTGCATTTATAATTAGTATCTCCGTAGAATTTGAATGCTGATTGATTATATATCAATAAACCACGTGTATCAACATAAACTAAATCCGGCGCCGGGTCACAATGAATCGGATCAGGACTCCATACATATTTCATAATGGATTTATCAAACGGGTCGAGATCTGGTATAATACATTGCTTATTGATGTTTTCATTCACAAATAAAAATCTCACCGGCATCGTCAGTGATCCATAAAGAGAATAGCTTATATACGTCAGTAATATCGTTAAAACCAGGAAAACACGTTTATCTCGTCGCCATATTTTATACAAAACATTGCAACACTTTCCAAGAGAAAGTTCAGCAAGTCTTATGCTAGACATCATGGCTACTCCACCTCGCACCGATCTGGAAAAATGATACATCTCTGTAAAATTATGTACATTCCTATCTAAATATGACAATATAATAGCTCTGTATCTCTTGTTATAATAAATACTGTTCTGCTTAAGAGATATACAATGACATTAAAAATGCTATACAGGAAGTTTAATATGACATTCTGAGATTTGTGCAGACTCAGTTTAATAATGAATCATCCATTTGTTTATAAAGAACTACTTGAAGAAACTACAAATTGAGACTCGGGATATGTTTGGACTAGTACACATCTGACACAATGGTGAAAACCCCCTTAAATAACTGGATATAAAAATAAGTTCTTTTCCACACTGGCCCATCTATCAAACAATAAATAATAATTTCTTTATAATAAGGGTAGACATATAAGATATTAAACACGTTTTAAGTTTTTACATACCACGTGTATAGTAAAATTTGAATTTCTAATCCCATATCAATAAATCCTCCAACTCCAGTCATTCCCTCAACCATACTATAGTAATTGGCACTCCATTTACGGTGCACGCATGTTTGATCTGCAAAAGAACAAATTTACATGTGTATTCCATTCAGTAATTAAATATAGGATATGCATACGCCCAGAGGAACACAACAACCGAACAGGTGAACACAACAACCGAACAGGTAAACACAACAACCGAACAGGTAAACACAACAACCGAACAGGGGAACACAACAACGGAACAATGACCGTCTTTACCGGAAGAAACAGTAATCAGGGCGGTACAGTGCTCCAGTTGTAAAGTTGTAATACTGACAACTAACATCAAAATATAAAAGTTTACATTAACATCCGGGTTTTATTAACTGTGGGTGAACTGCACTTAATCTATTGTATGAATATATAAAATATTAAAATACAGTGATTGCATCCTTGCTACACACGATAAATCAACATATAAAATACTAGTAGTTGAAACCCGAGGCGAAAACTGTCTCAGTCATGAAAGATTTTGTTTAGCAATTATTAGCATTACGCTTGAAGTGACATTGTGACCATCCAAGTGTAAATAGTTAATGGACAGGTTAACAACAACAAAAAAAAATCTTGAAATATTGCTGATTTTAAATTTACACTGAAAACATAATCAAAACTTCTTGTGACCAACAGAAACTGTAAATATCGTCCAGACTGTATCGGTTACAAAAGAACGGGTCAGTCTTTCTATTATTTAGATACAGTGGCCTGTTGAAACTAGATAAAACTACATGTATTTTCTAAAACTTAGCTATACATTTTCAAACAATCTTCATAACATTAATTCATGGATGAGATCAGTCATAAGATGCACTTGAAATATTAACATTTATAAATTTGTTAATGTATGCATACAGGCACCAGGATATCCCTCATAAAACATACCAAAAATGCAAGCTTATCAGCACTTGTAAACTTTGAAAGAATATATCTACACTACTATTTGAACTACTTAAAGATTCAAGTACAAATTTTATGTTAATTAACATTCAACTTTAGATCACCGACACTATGACTATAAGCAATATCAACATATTCAATATAATTATCTGAACTCAATGTTACTATATTAATATAGTCTATTCCCGTCAGGCATTGTTAAGTCTAACGTGAACATTACTTTAAATAATCTAAAAGTTGTTTTCCATTAGGAAAAGAAAACATAACCACATAATATTATCTCTTTTGTTATCAAGACGTTTAACTTTTTTTTCATTTTTTTTTGTTTCAACATTCCTGAGCATAGGATATAATAATCGCTCTGATGACATTTAAACAAACACAACAGTAGTGTAACCATAACACAAATACAATCAAATGGGCAGACAGCTGTTCCAGCGTCCACAGCTGTACCAATATATACTTGTCGGCACTGGGAATGCAATTGACGTACGATAAGTATTCATATATTTTTTACTTATCAAAACTGTGTTCGAGTAAATCAATGTTATGGATTCATAGTCAACATCCAAAGGAGCATGCTAACAATTTTCTGGCCCTGTGCAAGCTTTACTTCACGTGAATTTTGACTGAAAATAACCACACTATCCGATGAGATGCGGTATTTTTAATTTAAAGTCACAAAAACTTATATTTTTTCATGATAATAAATCCTTTTTTCATACGATTCGTAAACGTCAACATTTCGTCATTAAATATTCCAAACCATACCTTCAAAAAAGCTTTTCTGTTAAAGTTATAAGGTATTTAAGTTTGAGCGTCATCAAAATTTTAGTAACGTCATCAGCTGTTCGCCTCTTTTTAATGATAACATCGACAGCAATTCATCGGCAAGAATGAATAACGCTGAAAGCCGTTCAAAGAAACATTTTCAGCGCTTTTGTGCTACAATAACTAGGAGAGAGTAAAACTTTTTTGTTCATTTAAAATATTACTTTATTCATGATACTTTCTAATTATATTATTTTTATTATTACTTTCTATTATTTGTTGTATCTTAGCTGAGAGGCCTTTATCTCCATTTACCGCACTGTATTTAAATATAAAAAGGTAGCAAGATCTATTAATATGTTTCTGAAATATTAAATTCAAAGAAAGTAAAGGCAAATTTAACGCTTAATACGAATACTCTGTAATATAAATTAAGGCATCCTTTAAGTGAAAATTTTGTTTTAAGGAGCTCCAAAAATGAATAATGTCAGAGCCTCTATTAGGGTCCATATCATTTAGGCTTTGTTTTATTTCATTTTATTTCTTACTTAATTTGACATTTTATATTTATCCTAGTCCCGGCTCAACATGAAGTGCCTCAACGCGAAACTTGTTTAATATGCATTTCCGCTTTTCAAGGTATCTATAGACGGCACAAAATTATGTTCATATGAATGTATTAAAGATTACACGTATCAGATCTGTCTTACTTTTTACCCGTTAACTTAATTGACATAAGTTTTAAGTGTTAACAATGTATCTCTAAATATCTTTAAAAGGGAAAAACACTTTGACTTACCACAAACGTTAACGATACTTCTTTGCAAGGCGATCTGTTTTATACTTTTATTGTTAATAAGTGTCTATGTGATTTTCCAAAAGTCAGTTTTTTTTCTAATACACATGAAGGTAAAGTCATAGAATAAACATATAAACACACAGTAATCTGATTGGAAATCCCCCGCATATACAAATCATAGATATGAATGATTTGATGTTCGTTCTCTTTTGTACCATAGTCTGAATATGTATATTCTATAAAATGTAACCCCTCTGCGAGAATTCAAACATGGCATCCGCATTATTCATCCATGCACTTTCATATCTCGGGTTACACAGCCATTCACTGCATAGGACTTGTCAACTATATGCCTTTCTTTATAATAATACTTGATGTATGCCTTCATTTACAAGACTGAATGTTCGTATTAAGCGTTAAATTTGCCTTTGCCTTTTGAATTAAACATTTCATAAACCCATTACACGAACTCCACTGAGGTTTACAATTATAAGCCTTAAAACATGAAATTTTATTTTTTTCACATAGATAAACATGAGCACTTAAAATATAGATATTAATAAAATATAACCAAGAAATATAGAAGAAATAAACTGAAAATCATATGTTTGTGCTATTCTCAGTCCGATTTGAGTGAAAAGCGTTTAAACTCTTTTCAGTTTTGGGTCATTTTTCACTACTTTAATAAATTATTCTGCAAAAAACCCGGATCAAAGCAAAAAGGGATCGGAAAAATTTTGGGCACATTTAAGTTTATAAGTTTAAAATAGATCTACCATCAAATAATTTTTTGCGAGAAATTTAATCTCAAAAAATTTATTTCCAGTCCCGTCAATGTCAAAAACCTTAGTTTGTTTGATAAGATCTTACTACTTTATTTAATATTTAAATTTTACAGTTTCGCGTTTTTAAATGGACGATAAAGGCCAAATTTTTTCATTTTAAGATACAACAAATAATAGATTTTAATTTTAATAATTTAAAAATAAAGTTATTAATAGAAAGCTATCATAATTTTTTAAAGTTAAATTTATTTTTAAATGAACAAAAAAAGTTTTTACCCTCTTTCCTTTTTAGTTTTTTTTTCTTTTGTAAGCACAAAGCGCTTGAAAATTTTTTTTCTTTGGGAAAAGCTTCAGCGTTATTCATTCTTGCCGAAGAATCGCTGTCGATGTTATCATTAAAAAGAGGCGAACAGCTGATGACGTTACTAAAATTTTGATGACACTGAAACTTAAATACCACACCGTACAATCAAATGGGCAGACAGCTGTTCCAGCGTCCACAGCTGTACCAGTATATACATGTCGGCGCTGGGAATGCAATTGACGTACGGTAAGTATTCATATATTTTTAACATATCAAAACTGTGTTCGAGTAAATCAATGTTATGGATTCATAGTCAACATCCAAAGGAGCATGCTAACAAATTTCTAGCCCTGTGCAAGCTTTACTTCACGTGATTTTTGACTGAAAATAACCACACTATCCAATGAGATGCGGTATTTTTAGTTTAAAGTCACAAAAACTTATATTTTTTCATGATAATAAATCCTTTTTTCATACGATTCGTAAACGTCAACATTTCGTCATTAAATATTCCAAACCATACCTTCAAAAAAGCTTTTCTGTTAAAGTTATAAGGTATTTAAGTTTGAGTGTCATCAAAATTTTAGTAACGTCATCAGCTGTTCGCCTCTTTTTAATGATAACATCGACAGCGATTCATCGGCAAGAATGAATAACGCTGAAAGCTGTTCAAAGAAACAATTTTCAGCGCTTTTGTGCTACAATAACTAGGAAAGAGTAAAACTTTTTTGTTCATTTAAAATATTACTTTATTCATGATACTTTCTAATTATATTATTTTTATTATTACTTTCTATTATTTGTTGTATCTTAGCTGAGTGGCCTTTATCTCCATTTACCGAACTGTATTTAAATATTAAATGGTAGTAAGATCTATCAAACACTAAGGTTTTTGACATGACGGGACTGGAAATAATTTTTTGAGATTATTTCTCCATTTGATGTAGATCTATTCTTATAACTTATGTGCAAAATTTCCGATCATTTGCTTGATCCGTTTTTGCAGAATAATTATTAAAGTAGTGAAAAATGACCCAAAACTGAAAAGAGTTTAAACGCTTTTCACTCAAATCGGACTGAGAATAGCACAAACATATGATTTTCAGTTTATTTCTTCTATATTTCTTGGTTATATTTTATTAATATCTATATTTTAAGTGCTCATGTTTATCTATGTGAAAAAAATAAAATTTCATGTTTTAAGGCTTATAATTGTAAACCTCAGTGGAGTTCGTGTAATGGGTTTATGAAATGTTTAATTCAAAAGGCAAAGGCAAATTTAACGCTTAATACGAACATTCAGTCTTGTAAATGAAGGCATACATCAAGTATTATTATAAAGAAAGGCATATAGTTGACAAGTCCTATGCAGTGAATGGCTGTGTAACCCGAGATATGAAAGTGCATGGATGAATAATGCGGATACCATGTTTGAATTCTCGCAGAGGGGTTACATTTTATAGGATATACATATTCAGACTATGGTACAAAAGAGAACGAATATCGAATCATTCATATCTATGATTGGTATATGCGGGGGATTTCCAATCAGATTACTGTGTGTTCATATGTTTATTCTATGACTTTACCTTCATGTGCTATTAGAAAAAAAACTGACTTTTGGAAAATCACATATTTACAATAAAAGTATAAAACAGATCGCCTTGCAAAGAAGTATCGTTAACGTTTGCGGTAAGTCAAAGTTATTTTCCCTTTTAATGATATTTAGAGATACACTGTTAACACTTAAAATTTATGTCAATTAACTTAACGGATATAGAGTAAGACAGATCTGATACGTGTAATCTTTAATACATTCATATGAACATAATTTTGTGCCGTCTAGATACCTTGAAAAGTGGAAATGCATATTAAACAAGTTTCGCGTTGAGGCACTCCATGTTGAGCCGGGACTAGGATAAATATAAAATGTCAAATCAAGTAAGAAATAAAATGAAATAAAACAAAGCCTAAATGATATGGACCTTTATAGAGGCTCTGACATTATTCATTTTTGGAGCTCCTTAAAACAAAATTTTCACTTAAAGGATGCCTTTATTTATATTACAGAGTATTCGTATTAAGCGTTAAATTTGCCTTTACTTTCTTTGAATTTAATATTTCAGAAACATATTAATAGATCTTGCTACCTTTTTATATTTAAATACAGTGCGGTAAATGGAGATAAAGGCCTCATAGCTAAGATACAACAAATGATAGAAAGTAATTATAAAAATAATATAATTAGAAAGTATCATGAATAAAGTAATATTTTAAATGAACAAAAAAGTTTTACTCTCTCCTAGTTATTATAACAAAAGCGCTGAAAATGTTTCTTTGAACGGCTTTCAGCGTTATTCATTCTTGCCGATGAATTGCTGTCGATGTTATCATTAAAAAGAGGCGAACAGCTGATGACGTTACTAAAATTTTGATGACGCTCAAACTTAAATACCTTATAACTTTAACAGAAAAGCTTTTTTGAAGGTATGGTTTGGAATATTTAATGACGAAATGTTGACGTTTACGAATCGTATGAAAAAAGGATTTATTATCATGAAAAAATATAAGTTTTTTGTGACTTTAAATTAAAAATACCGCATCTCATCGGATAGTGTGGTTATTTTCAGTCAAAATTCACGTGAAGTAAAGCTTGCACAGGGCCAGAAAATTGTTAGCATGCTCCTTTGGATGTTGACTATGAATCCTTAACATTGATTTACTCGAACACAGTTTTGATAAGTAAAAATATATGAATACTTATCGTACGTCAATTGCATTCCCAGTGCCGACATGTTATATACTGGTACAGCTGTGGACGCTGGAACAGCTGGTTCTGCCCATTTTTGAATTGTAACGGTGTGGGAATACCTTATTTAACTTTAACAGAAACAGCTTTTTTTGAAGGTATGGTTTTGGAATATTTAAATGACGAAATGTTGACGTTTTACGAATCGTCATGAAAAAAAGGATTTATTATCACAATGAAAAAAATTAAGTTTTTGGACTTTAAACTAAAAATACCGGGCATCTTCATTGGGATTAGTGTGGTTATTTTCAGTCAAAATTCACGGTGAAGTAAAGCTTGCACAGGGGCTAGAAATTTTTGTTAGATGCTCCCTTTGGATGTTGAAACTATGAATCCCATAACGATTGGATTTTACTCGAAACACAGTTTTGATATCTTAAAAATATCAATGAATACTTACCGGTACGTCAATTGCATTCCCCAGCGGGCCGACATGTATATACTTTGGGAAACAAGTGTGGGACCGCCTGGAACAGCCTTTGTCTGCCCAATTTGATTGTTCGGTGTGCCATAAGCTATAGTATCCACACCAGAACCTAAAATAATAGCATTCGCGGCCGATTTCATTAAGTCCCCTAAAAAACTTAGGTTAGAAAAAGAAGTGACATTGGGGGGCCAAAAATGGATTTTTTGTTGGGTTGGTTCTTTTGGAACATTTTTTTTTGTGTTTACAAGTCATGTTTAAAATCTGACATTCAAAGGTAAATGAAACCTTGACCTTATGGACCCAAAACCACAATGGTTTTGGGTGGCGCCGACTCAACACTCATGATGTGGTTATTTTTGAAAATTCCCAGCCAGCTAGTGGATAGAGGTTATGGGTGCGACGAGTGTTTTTGCTTTTTGCATTTGACCCTTTAAAATATGGGCCATGGGCCAGTTCAAGAAATTTTAAATTTTTGCCCCGGATAAGGTAAAAATCTAAAGGCCTACTGCGATTTTTTCAGATCTTCCCTAGTAGTTGGGTTTTTAAGATAAAACCAAAAAAACAAACTGAACCCTTTTTTACTATGCAAGTTGGGAAAAGGGTTTGAAATTTACGCCTTTAAATTTACGGAAAAAGGAAAATTTTGTTTTTCCCTTTTTTACACGTTTTTTTGCGCCCTTTAAGACCCTTCAAATGGTCGTTTTAAAGGGTTGGGAGGTTTAGTCCCTTTTATGCAAAATAAAAAGGGGTTAGTTTAAAACCAAAGGGGGGACCCGAGAAAAGCTGACTAAAAGATAGAAAAAGTGTGCAAGGTCGGTGGGAAAATTTAAAATTTTAAAAAGTTTCCCTAAAGTTTTTTAAAAGTTCTTCAGCGTTTTGAGATTTAAACGTTGAAGAACGCTGGTTCTGAGTGAGGAACTTGTGTGCATGTTCAAAACTTTTTTTTCCGGGACAACATTCTACGCCCGATTACCGGCGATTACTGTTGTTCACTGGCGTTTCAACACAACGTTCTTCTGGCGCTATCCCAGCACCATTGGCGACTAACCAACGTTTGTTAAAAACGTCATAGAACGCTGACCAGAACGTCAATGGTGTGCCAGCCCATAAACAATCATCATCATCACCATCAATCATCATCATCATCATCATTATTATTACTATTATTATTATTATTATTAATTATTATTATTATTATTATTATTATTATCATCATCATTATATATTATAAATATTTTTAAGAACACGTGAAGATCCTTCGAAAAATGTGTACAAGTTAAAAATCATAGCAAAAACTTTTTCCTCGAATTTAATTTGAAAAAGATGTTTATTTAACTTTATTCATTTTTCCTCTAATTTAGTCAAAAAAATTTTGTAACATTTTAAAAATAATATAATAATAAATAGAAAAGGGGGTCTTCTAGCAAACTATTCAAGAAAAGGGGGTTTGATTTTCTTAAATTTAATGATTTTTTAAATATTTGGGATAAAATTTAATATTTCTTTTTTTACCCCTGTTAGTTCTAAAATTCTTAAATTAGTACACTTTATTTAATTTTGCTACAGACAGATTCTTATTTGATACTCATTGTTTTCAAATATTTCGACCTTCTGCCGTAATATTTAATTTCAATGTTGAAGATGGTACGTCATATTTTAGTGTTAGTTTGTAGATATATAATGTATGTATGCAGTCTCTCTTATTATATGTAACCTAAGTCAGTGTGTACATACATCAATCAATCAATCAATTAATTAATCATTATTTTACAAAAGAAAAAAAAACTTGTATTTACACACTGACATTGTGGCAACACTTAATTTTGTCAATTAGACAGGTTTAACAGATGATAGGTCTCTCACCATAACAATACATATATATATTTTTAAAAGAGTACACGCGTTCCTCAGGCTATACAGTAAATCTATATGTAGTATTATATTGTCTAAGTTGTCACTTACAGAATTTGTGATTCAGTTATTAACTAACGAAACGAAACAGTCACTGACAAAGAACATTGCAAAAAAATCTAACTTTTTCCCCATTTAGTTTGACAAATTAACACGAGCAGCCATTTGCTTGTTTGTTTGTTTGTTTGTTTCATTTTACGCCTTTTTCAACAGTATTTCAGTCATATAGGCGGGTAGTTTCCTAACCATCGTTCCTGGAGAGTTACACCAGTACTAGACTACCTTCCTCCGCGCTAAACTACCAAAGCATCTCCCGGGGATCGAACCCACACCAGAGAGGTAGCTGGATTAGAAGTCATCGACTCTAACCCCTCGACCACGGAGGCGGTTTTTTGCGAGTCGGACAATTTTACGAACTGTAGTTTTCATCGATTTATCCCATATCTCGCCCGACGTTACATGTGTGGTATAATCAATACATAGGAAAAGTTTCCACATGGATAAACAAAGTCACTTTACTGTATGTTGAAAATATTATGCGTTCCATGTCATGCGATTTTCATGAACCTGCTCTATTCTACCTAGTAAACACTTTACAAGTGCTCTCATCAATGTATACAAAATTAGTTAGATTTTGTTGAAGGGTTAAATGTGAACCATCGAGTATTTTGGACCGCACATTATTATAACGTTTAGAAGTATATTTCCATTAA
Organism: Ruditapes philippinarum; assembly: GCF_026571515.1. Lineage (NCBI taxonomy): Eukaryota > Metazoa > Mollusca > Bivalvia > Venerida > Veneridae > Ruditapes > Ruditapes philippinarum. The sequence goes on from NW_026853271.1 coordinate 45,142, forward strand.
GTTCTTCAATTAGAAATGGCAATCAATAACCTTAAGAAAATATATAGCCAATACTTAAATTCTACTGTCAGCCACATTTGTGTGATATATAATTACATGATGATAATAGGCAAGATAACACAATTATTTTATGCTAATCTGATTCTAAAATTGTTGATGTCGATTTAACGTTATCCTTACTTTCTTAGTGCTCAGCAACGAGCGTTAATACCGCACGCGGTGCTCTTTTTTTTATTAGGTCTAATATAACAGAGATTCACTTTTTATTTCGTATGTTTTGGTTGTTAATATATAGCCAATTTGGTTTTTGGTTACATCTTTGACATAGATGAGGCACTTTACAGTACTGTAATTCATCAGAATTACAGTATAACTGATATAACATGAACTTATAGTAGAATCTAAGTTGGATATTTATCAAATATCCTCTATATCGTCTACTATTATTAGAGCCCTTTATACAACTCAGTCGGATACTATGGAAAGCCTTGACTGTCTTATCATTATAAACCTAAACGTTGTTATGTCCATATAGCAATATATTGAGTCAACCTTTCCTTATACAATGTGCACCCATTAATATATCATGTGGATCCATCTTTATATGTAGTCAACTGAACAATATATGATGTCAACGTGTCTTTATATGATGTCAATCTATCATTAAACATTGTGCATTTTTGAATATATTATGTGGAGCCATCCTTATATAGATTCAAAATAACAATATATGATGTTAATCTGTCCTTATATGATGTCAGTCTGTCATTATATGATGTGAAGTTATGAATATATTATGTGGAATAATTCTTATATAGAGTCAACATTATATGATGTCAACGCGTCCTTATATGACGTCAATCTATCATTATACGATGTGCATTTTTCAGTATATTATGTGAAACCATCCTTATATAGAGTGAACTTAACAATATATGATGTCAACACGTCCTTATATAATGTCAATCTTTCATTATACGATGTGCATTAAAGAATATATCATGTGAAACCATCTTTATATAGAGTCAACTTAACAATATATGATGTGAATGTGTCTTTATATGATGTCAGTCTTTCTTTATATGATGTGCTTTTACGAATATATTATGTGGAACCATTCTTATATGGAGTCAAAACAACATTATATTATGTAGAACCGTCTTTATATAGAGTCAACTTAACATTATATGATGTGAATGTGTCTTTATATGATGTCAGTCTTTCATTATATGATGTGCTTTTACGAATATATTATGTGGAACCATTCTTATATAGAGTCAAAACAACATTATATTATGTAGAACCGTCTTTATATAGAGTCAACTTAACATTATATGATGTCCACACGTCCTGATATGATGTCAGTCTTTCATTATATGATGTGCTATTACGAATATATTATGTGGAACCATTCTTATATAGAGTCAACTTAACATTATATGATGTCCACACGTCCTTATATGATGCCAATCTTTCATTATACGATGTGCATTAATGAATATATTATGTGAAACCTTCTTTATATAGAGTCAACTTAACATTATATGATGTCCACACGTCCTTATATGATGCCAATCTTTTATTATACGATGTGCATTAATGAATATATTATGTGAAACCGTCTTTATATAGAGTCAACTTAACATTATATGATGTCCACACGTCCTTATATGATGCCAATCTTTCATTATACGATGTGCATTAATGAATATATTATGTGAAACCTTCTTTATATAGAGTCAACTTAACATTATATGATGTCCACACGTCCTTATATGATGTCAGTCTTTCATTATATGATGTGCAATTACGAGTATATTATGTGCAACCATTCTTATGTAGAATCAAAACAACACTATAGTATGTAGAATTGTCTTTACATAGAGTCAGCTTAACACTTTATGATATAATTTACTTGTTGACACGAACGGTGCATAGTGAAATATAACCCGGTAAATTAACCCCATCAGTATAATGACAGAAGCACACCATATAAAGATGTTTGCACTTCATATAAAGTAGCGGTCGTATAATAATAGATGCACATCGTATAATGATAGATTTGACATATATATATTGATAAGTTGACTGTATATAATGATGCAACCACATGAATATATTCATAAATGCACATCGTATAATAATAGATGCACATCGTATAAATGAAAGATTGACATAATATATTGATGAGTTGACTGTATATAATGATTCTACCACATCATATATTCATAAATGCACATCGTATAATGATTGGTCGACATCATATAAAGACACATTGACATCATATATTGTTCAGTTGAATTCATATAAGGATGCATCTACATAATATATTCATGAGTGCACATTGTATAAAGAAAGAGTGACACAACAACGTTCATTTTTATAATCATAAGACAGTCAAGGCTTTCCATAGGATACAGTAGCGACGGTTGATGAACATGTATCCACAATATTGTGGGTATCCGACGATGTATACACAACATGTGGAAGGATGAAAATAGCGAGGTTGTGCAGTCAATTCGTCATTCATATCATATAATTATGATCATCGGACCGTAGCCATAAAAATATAAATTCACCTTGTGCAGAAAACTGACTAATATATTTACGAATACCACTGCCTACTGTATCACTATCAGAAACTCTCGTAACATTATATTTGATTTAAAAACAGGACATAGTTTTCTATTTTTAATATCTTCTTGTAAATAAATCATTTCAGCATTCGTATCAAATCATATTCACCATAAGGTTAAAAAATAAACTCACATGTATGATATCTGAAGATAATCCGTTCCAGTTATACGATAGGGTTTTCTGTTAACAACACACGCTTTTATGCCGCATAATATTCCCCCGAAATTACACACTCGTTTTCCAATATAGGACAATGGGAGATAACAATGTGTTACTTTGAGATGGCGCGTTACGATGTATAAACATTTTATTTTAAATTTAAATGAAAATAAACACAGAGATAAAATGGATACTTCTATTTTTAAATGCGGTTATCGTGCTGTACAGATAAAGCGTTTAAAGTGCGATGTTTTGACGCGAAATGGAAAAGCCTTTTGACTGTATAAAGATTTAGAATGTTTTTTTTTCAGAATTTAGGCCTACTGTATACATGTTCATAATTTAAATACCGGTTCATAAAATAAATTTATAAATAGCAAAATATCTGGAGTCAAGTTCTAAGAGAAGTTAAAATAATGTATAGATTCAAGATTCTCTATTTTATAAATGGCTGTCTCATAATCTTAAATAGGCCAATAGTATTTTAAATCGCGGATTTATATTACAAATCCGTGTTTAAATGTACTAGTTTTTTCAATCAAACAGATTCTTAGATCAAGACAATATTTTCTCTATTGTAATTATTGAGAAAATTAAAAAAAAATGATATAAAAAATGAATGAAGCCAGAAGGCCTCGATCATAGAATCTATTTAGTCATTTAAAAATGCCATAGAACAGTCGTACATAGAATCTGATATTTATCATCTTTTTAAAACTGAAACTATGATCAAATGACAACAATTTGTATTTAATTAAAAAAACATTGTTTAAATTAAACACGAATTGCAAGAAACTAAAGAAAAACAAAAAAAAACTTGTTTGGTCTATATTGAAAATGATTTTTACTTCCGCTTTTTGCATATCAACAAATCTTTTAATTTCCTGAGCACTGTTAGGCCTATTATATCACATGTTTATTATTAATGCAGATCTTCATATAATTTGCGGTGATAGGCTTCTTCAAACACTTATCGGGGAAATTAATAATTATCATATGAGACATTCAATAATGAATGTCGCAATTCAAATAGATTAAACCTATGTCAACATAGCATTATCATAACGTAACCTATCGTAACATAACGTAACGTTACGTAACGTTTATTCTAGTATCCCGTGCGCACCACTTAATTATTTCTTTCCCACGACTTAGTAACTCATGGCCGCGACATAGTGCGCACCACTAAATTATCTCGTAGCCAGGATATAGTAACTCGTACGCACCACTTAATTATCTCGTGGCAAAGACATATTATCTCGTGCGCACGAGATGAATAAAAAAGCGCAGTGAAGTAGACAATACAACAATAATCTCCATTGTCGAAATGTATAAACGAGTGACTAGCTATGTTAAGTATCAGGGTATCAAATCAGACAGTTTTCCCGTATTACAAGGAACTAGACAAGGAGGGAAAAGTTCGCCATTATTTTACCTCCTCTTCATTGATGGGTTGATAAAGGAATTAGAGAAGTGTGGATATGGCTTTTGTGTATATGACCTAAATGTTTCAACCCCAACTGTAGCCGATGATATGGTCCTAGTGTCATTGTCGAAATGTGGTATGGACAAAATGCTCGATATATGCTCCAATTATTCCCGTCAATGGAGATATAACTATAATGTCATGAAGTGTGGAATAATTATTTATAACGAAAGAGATACAGAATCAAAAGATAATCGTGTGTTCAAATTAGGAAATGAAGTGATCAAAGAAACAAAAAGTTATAAACATTTAGGCATAGAGACTGAAAAAACCCTCAACACAAAGAAACCAATATTTGATGCAGGGAACAAACTTCGCGACACTTTGCTAAGCATTCATAATAATGGCATAAATCCTCAACTTTTAAACCCAATCACCTCAAGAACTATTTATTGCTCTGTTGTCATTCCTCGTGCATTGTATGGTTGTGAACTTTGGAATAGTTACTCGTCTACAGATATGCAACAGCTGGAAATTTCTCATAGGTTTTGTGCGAAATTCATTCAGGGACTCAAACCAAGAACTCCAACAGACTTAGCCCTGAATGCAATTAACCTCAATGATAT
>NW_026853272.1:0-7261 GCF_026571515.1 Ruditapes philippinarum
AAGAGAGATTTTTGGTGGAAAACCTGTATCAAGATTGTTTTGAATTAAACCCTTGGGTCAAAATTATGCCTTGCCCAAGGGGACAGTGACCTACTTTCTTGTCCTTTAATGTACAGCAATGACATTTGACCATGTGCACAGTTTTTTAGTTGTAAAAATTGAACTTTGCATATCAGGTGACCTAGATTTTGATGATGTGACCTACTTTCTTGTCCTTTGATGTACAGCTATGAAATTTGAACATTGCGGTGGCATAGCATTTTTCTCAAATGCAATCTTGTTTTTATATTCTTTTACTCTTAAAAATGATTATGCTTCTGCCTGAAGATTTTGGATATTTTTGTCTTTAACAGTAACTAACTTATTATGCCCCACTTCGAAGAGGGGGTATATTGCTTTGCACTTGTCTGTCCGTCGGTCCGTAGACCAAATGGTTTTCGGAGTGATAACTAAAACACCTTAGGTCTAGGAATTCAAACTTGGTATGGTGATTTGTCATGACCAGTAGATGACCCCTATTGATTTTGGGGTCAAGGGGTCAAAGGTCAAGGTCACATTGACCTTGTAAGCAAAAACGGTTTCCGATCAATAACTAAGAACCCTTAGGCCTAGGAACTTCAAACTTGATATGGTGATTGGTCATGATCAGTAGATGACCCTATTGATTTTTGGGGTCAAGGGGTCAAAGGTCAAGGTCACATTGACTTCTTTAGGTAAAAAATGGTTTCCGATCAATAACTAAAGAACCCTTAGGCCTAGGAACTTCAAACTTAATATGGTGATTGGTCATGACCAGCAGATGACCCCTATTGATTTTGGGGTTAAGGGGTCAAGGTCACATTGACCTTGTAGGTAAAAAACGATTTCCATCAATAACTAAAGAACGCTTAGGCCTAGAAACTTCGAAACTTGGAATGATGATTGGTCATGACCAGCAGATGACTCCTATTGATTTTTGGGTCAAAGGGTCAAAGGTCAAGGTCACATTGACCTTGTAGGTAAAAACGGTTTCCAATCAATAACTAAAGAAAGCTTTAGGCCTAGAAACTTCAAACTTGGTATGATGATTGGTCATTGCCAGCAGATGACCCCTATTGATTTTCTGGATCAAGGGGTCAAGGTCAAAGGTCACATTGACCTTGTAGGTAAAAACAGTTTCCGATCAATAACTAACGAACACTTAGGCCTAGTAACTTCAAACTTTGTATGATGATTGGTCATGACCAGTAGATGACCAATATTGATTTTGGGGTCAAGGGGTCAATGTCAATATTGACCTTGTACTTAATGATGGTATCTGACCAATAACTCAACAACTCAAGTTGCCTTGGTTGATAATTTTTATATTAAAACTAAAATAGTTTTGGTATACACATTTTGAAGGTCTTATGTAATAAACAACTTGGCTGTCATTAATGAGGCTTACATGATTCATAAAATTTATGCATATATTATTTGGTAATATTTGTAATAACTTAAATTGCTGCACACAACCTATGGGGTCACAATAATTATTACCTTGTGACTAGTCATGACCTGTAGATACTAGATAACCCTTATTAATTGTTTGTTCACTGGGTCAGAAGTCATGCATAATAACCTGATCACATGACTAATTGGCTGCCGATAGGGGGCATACCATGTTTTACAAACATATTTGTTAAGAAAGAGCTAAAAGGAGTTTTAAGCATCCATTGCCTCCTGAGCTATTTATGGTTTGTTCTTGTGAAAGAGGCTGATCATCTGCTCAGGAGTCTGAAAAAAGATGAAAATGGACTTGCTTTTGAAGTCAAATGCCAAGTGCAATGCCTTCAATGGTCAAGGTGAAAGAAAAGTATTAAAAGAGTCCAGTAAAGATATTGAGAAACTTGAGAAACCTTTGTGGACTTCAATTAAGTGCCATGTTGTGTTTTTGCACACATGCATTAAACCATAACTTTGAGATACTAACTGCCATAGCTAGTTTTATTATGCCTCCCGAAAAATTTCAGGGGAGCATATAGTCGTCTGGGTTGTCCCGTCAGTCCGTACGTCCCGATTCGTGTCCGGCCCCCATAACTTATTTATTTGAAGTCGAATTTTAAAATTATTTCACAGAAATGACCAGCATATTTAGACGACGTGTTGGGCGCAACATTTGGGTCGCTACCTTGAAAGGTCAAGGTCACAGCATGACCTTTCCGCAAAATCGTGTCCGGTCCATAACTTTATTTGAAAATTCGGATTTTTAAAATATTTCAAAGAAATGATCACCATATTGTAGACGACCTGTCGTGCGCAACATTTTGGGTCACTACCTTGAACGTCAAGGTCCAGCAGACTTGCAGCAAAATCGTGTCCGGTCCATAACTTTGTTATTTGAAAGTTGGATTTAAAAAAAATATTCCACAGAAATGATCACCATATTGAGACGATGTGTCATGGCGCAACATGTGGGTCGCTTCCTTGAAGGTTAAGGTCACAGCATGACCCTTGCAGGAAATTGTGTCCAGTCCCATAACTCGCTATTTGAAGTTGGATTTAAAAAGTATTTCACAAGAAATGATCATCATATTAAAGATGACGTGTCTCACAAACAAGATTTAATTAGCTACCTTGAAGGTCAAGGTCACAGCATGACCTTGCAGCAAAAAATCGTGTGCGGCCCCATAACTCCCGCTTAATTTGAAGTCAGATTTTTAAACTATTTCAACAGAAATGATCACCATATTAAATGGTGTGTCGTGCGCACATTGGCTCGCTATCCCTCTCTTGAAGGTCAAGGTCACGGCATGACCTTGCCAGGCAAAATTGTGTCCGGCACATAACTTCATTATTTGAAGTCGGATTTTACAACTATTACACAGAAATGATCACCACAATGAGACATTGTGTCGCGCGCAACATTTGGGTCGCTACCTTGAAGGTCAAGGTCACGGTATGACCTTGCAGCAAAATCGTGTCCGGCCCATAACTTTGTTACTGGAAGTCGAATTTAACAACTATTTCACAGAGATGATCACCATATCACGCCCGGCAAACTGTCGCTCCACTTCAAAATTGTGGTGTACGGTAATACGAGCGAACGGCATTTCCGAGATAGAGCGGAAGGCCGATTTAAATGCCTAATTGTAAGTATTGTTTATGTTTTTGTCTTGTTATTTATTTAAGTTGTATTTTTTCGAAAAAACGGAAAATGTGGTTCCGTGTAGGATTGATTTAGGCTTCCAATTATCTAAGATGTTACAAAAAGAAAATTATATTAAGCCCGGGAGAACTTTTCTCCCTGACGAAGCGAACGATGATTTGTAGAATATTGAACTTCCCAACCATAGAAATGCCATACCTTTCGGATTTCTTGAAAAAGTGTATTAGTAAATTATCAACCCGTTATAAGAACTTTTCCTTTGTGCAAAATAAATTACTGCTGAAGGATTTCTTAAATATGTAAACCCAGAGCTCCAGATAGCGTGCGTATAAGCGTAAAATACGCATAGAAAATCTAAAATACGCATCACTTTCAAAATCCGTGCGTCACAGTTACGCACAACAAAATGAAAATACGCTCGTATGTCAAAATTTATGCGTAAAAGAATAGAAGTGTAAACATTTGATATGTAGAAAGAAAATGTTTTGAGCCTAAAATACAATATATTTCCATTTAATTGCATTGAAAACTAAAAATTCTGTTGTCAACAACGCATGTAAAAAACGAAAGTAGCAGGAAATACAGAAGGGAGGTTACTCCCGTAGATCTATTCAACCTGTGAAATTATTGATGAAATTTGTGCCAGATAATCATCGTAGGAGTAACACAGTATTAAGATTGTTTAGGCATCTATTGACATACTTATGCCTCAATATAAACAAAAATATATTTTAATTTCTTTAACTTTAGTTGTTGGGACAAAATAACATGTTATTCACCTGCAGTTTTGTACTCAATATTTTCGTACCCAGTCTACAGTTACGGACAATTTTCTCTCAGACCAATATTTTTTTTTAAGGAAAGATAAAAAAATCTTGTTTATGTTTCTTTAATTCTAATTTCAACTATAATTGTTCAAACTGGAGTACATGATAAGGTACATGCCAACAAAAATAAAGAAAGAAAAAATATTGACTCATAGAAAATAAAATAACTTTAGGGCTTCCACTAGTGGAAGTTTGGGAGTCTTTTACTCCTTCAATTGGCCTGTGACTTCCAAAATTCAATACTTTCCTTCTTTACCTATATTATGTGACTTCCAATATCAGAGATTTTGAAGTCTTTGACTTCCAAATTTTGAAAATGGAAGCCCTGATAATTTTGCTGTGTATCCTAAACTTGAGTTCCAGTATACTCTGGAAGTCTGACTTTACATGGCATGTTTTGTATTGTTTCACATTTAATCAGTATTTAATTTGTAAAGGTTTATCTAAAAAAAGAAAATAAACAAACAAACAAACACAACAATAAGTTTAATTTGTTTATAAAAAATGCAAAATGCTTTTTTGACAGATTTTACCCCCTAAGTTTTTCAGAATTTGCATTTTACCCCTCACTCTAAATTTTGAGGGGTAAAAACCCCTTGGCCAAAAAAATTATCTGGAGCTCTGAAACCGATATTTTTCGAAAGTAGTGGAGCGAAAAGGCGAGAGATGGAGCAAAAGGTTCGATGTTGAGCGCAAGGCGATATTAATTTGACCTATTAGGAGGAGCGTAGTCAATGATTTTTAACCAGGTTTTCCGAAGGAAAAAACTGGTTATTAGATTGAGGTATGTCGGCGGGCGGGCGGGCGGATGGGCGGACGGGCGGGCGTAAACAATTTCTTCTGTGCGCAACTCCTCCTACATTTCTCAACGGATTTTGACCAAACTTTCACAGAAGCTTTGTCATCAAGTGCCCTGGCGCATATTGTCGGGGTTTTGCGATTAGATAATATTTGACCTAATTATGGCCCTTTGTTTTTTTTCCTTATATAAAATATATAGTGAACAATTTTCTTCTGTGCGCAACTCCTCCTACATTTTCTCAACGGATTTTGACCAAACTTTCTCAGAAGCTTTGTCATCAAGTGCCCTGACACATATTGCCAGGGTTTTGCGATTGGTATATATTTGACCTAATTATGGCCCTTTGTTTTTTTTCCTTATATAGAATATATTGTGAACAATTTCTTCTGTGCGCAACTCCTCCTACATTTCTCAACGGATTTTGACCAAACTTTCACAGAAGCTTTGTCATCAAGTGCCCTGGCGCATATTGTCGGGGTTTTGCAATTAGATAATATTTGACCTAATTATGGCCCTTTGTTTTTTTTTCCTTATATAAAATATATAGTGAACAATTTCTTCTGTGCGCAACTCCTCCTACATTTCTCAACGGATTTTGACCAAACTTTCTCAGAAGCTTTGTCATCAAGTGCCCTGACACATATTGCCAGGGTTTTGCGATTGGTATATATTTGACCTAATTATGGCCCTTTGTTTTTTTTCCTTATATAGAATATATAGTGAACAATTTCTTCTGTGCGCAACTCCTCCTACATTTCTCAACGGATTTTGACCAAACTTTCACAGAAGCTTTGTATCAAGTGCCCTGGCGCATATTGTCGGGGTTTTGCGATTAGATAATATTTGACCTAATTATGGTCCTTTGTTTTTTTTCCTTATATAAAATATATAGTGAACAATTTCTTCTGTGCGCAACTCCTCCTACATTTCTCAACGGATTTTGACCAAAACTTTCTCAGAAGCTTTGTCATCAAGTGCCCTGACACATATTGCCAGGGTTTTGCGATTGGTATATATTTGACCTAATTATGGCCCTTTGTTTTTTTTCCTTATTAGCTCACCTGTCACAAAGTGACAGGGTGAGCTTTTGTGATCGCTTTTCGTCCGGCGTCCGTTCGTCCGTCCGTCGTCCGTCCGTAAACTTTTGCTTTAAATGACATCTCCTCATAAACCACTGAGCCAATTTCATCCAAACTTCACAGGAATGTTCCTTTGGTGGTCACCTTTAAAAATTGTTCAAAGAATTTAATTCCATGCAGAACTCTGGTTGCCATGGCAACCGAAAGAAAAATCTTTTAAATATCTTCTTTTAAACAACCCTAAGAGCTAGAGCTTAGATATTTGGCATGAAACATCTTCTAATGAGTGTCTACCAAGTTTGTTCAAATAAAAGCCCTGGGTCAAAATTGGCCCCGCCCCCGGGGGGGTCATTGATTTTCCCTATATGCATATAGTAAAAACTTAAAAGATCTTCTTTTAAAGAACTGTAAGAGCTAGAGCTAAGATTTTTGGCATGGAACATCTTCTAGTGAGTGTCTACCAAGTTTGTTCAAATAAAAGCCCTGGGGTCAAAATTGGCCCCGCCCCGGGGGGTCATTGATTTTCCCTATATGCATATAGTAAACACTTAAAAAATCTTCCTTTAAAGAACTGTAAGAGCTAGAGCTTAGATATTTGGCATGAACATCTTCTAGTGAATGTCTACCAAGTTTGTTCAAATAAAAAGCCCTGGGGTCAAAATTGGCCCCGCCCCAGGGGTCATTGATTTTCCCTATATGCATAAAGTAAAAACTTAAAAAATCTTCTTTTAAAGAACCCCAAAGAGCTAGAGCTTAGATATTTGGCATGAAACATCTTCTAGTGAATGTCTACCAAGTTTGTTCAAAATAAAAGCCCTGGGGGTCAAAATTGGCCCCGCCCTGGGGGGTAATTGATTTTCCCTATATGCATATAGTTTAAACTTAAAAAATCTTCTTTTAAAGAACCGTAAGAGCTAGAGCTTAGATATTTGGCATAAAACATCTTCTAGTAAATGTCTACCAAGTTTGTTCAAATAAAAGCCCTGGGGTCAAAAAATTGGCCCCGCCCCAGGGGGTCATTGATTTTCCCTATATGCATATAGTAAAAACTTAAAAAAATCTTCTTTTAAAGAACTGTAAGAGCTAAAGCTTATATATTTGGCATGAAACATCTTCTAGTGAATGTCTACCAAGTTTGTTCAAATAAAAACCCCTGGGGTCCAAATTGGCCCCTCCCCAGGGGTCATTGATTGTCCTTATATGCATATAGTAAAACTTATAAAATCTTCTTTTAAAGAACCCAAAGAGCTAGAGCTAAGATATTTAAGCATGAGAACATGTTCTAATAGGTGTCTACCAAGTATGTTCAAATAAAAGCCCTGGGGGTCAAAACTGGCCCCGCCCCGGGGGTCATTGATTTTCCTTATATACATAGCAAAAACTTAAAATCTTCTTTGAAAAAACCCAAATAACTAGAGTTTGATTT
>NW_026853273.1:0-55131 GCF_026571515.1 Ruditapes philippinarum
ATTGTTTTCCAGTAGTAGTTTTTTTAACTTTCTTTGTTTGCAACGAGGTATTTGTAGCGAACCTTTCCAAACGTAAATTTCAAATTACATGTATGTCCAGGTCAACAACAGGCTTCTATTATAGGGCATGAGAAATGAGTCAGCCAATACAATTGTTCATTATTGTGGACATCAAGTCTAAGCTCAATCACTTTAGCACACCCTGCATTATTGACAGTAACACATTGCTAACTTAATGTCAATACTACACCATTAAATACACGCTGTAGCTTATTCAACACTCACTCAGTTGTTGACACCAAATAAGTACCTCATCAGTCCATGCCCTAAACATTGTGGACACTATAAAACTCACTAAATAAAATTGCCTGCAATGTGGAAAATGTGGACAGCAAGCAAATGCAATATCGATAAATTCTTGTAATATTGAAATTAACACAGAACTCATTCAATAAACTCATCCGTCATTGTGGACACCAAGTAAGTGCTTAATTAATCAATGAACCAATTGTGGACACTCATACACTAATAACTCACACAATAAAATTATCTGACATTTTGGGCTCCAAGGCTATGTTACAGCAATAAATATACCCTGCAAGGTGGACACTAAGCTGGAAATAACGCAATAAACTGATCTATCACTGTGTACACCAAGTAAGTTCCGTATAAATTATTGCACGTCGCGGGCTTAGTGCACCACTGTCGTATCTCACTTTTTTCACAAAATATCAGTTTTAACATTTTCAATGTGTTTTGTGATTATACATATCCTCAGTAAGTTTTACCAATAAGTTATGAAAATGAAGTTCAATCAATATTTTTCAAAACATTTATATCTAAAATTGCTATAATTGTTTGTGCAAAATGGTTGTGAAGATAATCATTTTGCACAAACAATTATGATGGTGAAATGGAAGAAAATGAGCATTCTGTAGTTTATTTCTTTGAATCAACACTTGAAAAGAAGGATATTAAGACAATGCATTTATTTTTGTTTTTAGTATATTTAATAAACCTTAATTATAGGTAAATTATCACTAAATTATGATTTTATACAAACACAGAGTTATGGAAGGTATTGTTTAGGAAAATATTTAATAATATAATTATAATAACATAAGTTCATTCACATGATCAATTTCAATGAATACAAAGACCCAATGCCGCAATCAGCCATTGCTCAAGATTTGTGAAGTAACTTTACTTCCAATGATTGTCACGTTGTTAATACTGACTCGTGTTTGGGAATGAGAAAACAAAATAATTAGGCTCCATAAACTGATATTAATCTTCTGACATAAAGTTAGTGTTGAAATAAAAACACGCAGCCGCACAATATTATACAATTATTGACTAGTGAGCCATTGAATATGATGTGATATTCACCGGCAGATGACATATTGACCGAGGCGATAGACGAGGTCAATATGACTTTTTGCCGGTGAATATCACATCATATTCAATGGCTCACTAGTCAATAATTGTTTTATTATATGAATAGGCTAAGGATTAAAAAAAATCACGAAAAAGTACAACCTTTTATACATGTACAAATTTTGCCTCGTTGAAGCGCGGGAAAAAAGACGCACGTGCGAGGCGTGCAACGACTACACGAACGCTGCGCATACAAAAGTAATTCAAGTTTATACTCATCGATGCGGTTTAGGCTTTTAGTATAACAGTAAAGTAATGATATTTCAATCGAGAAATATGCCATAAAGAACAAAACGCAACAATTATTTTTTAATTATCACACGTAATTAACAGTCTACGGTGTATGGTCATTGAATATGAGTCTCAATCTATTTTTAGACTTGGAAAATCCAATTCAGCCAGTTAATGTGATACTACACCCAGTGAATACGATTTTATAAATAAACAATAATATACCAATGTGATATAACAATAAACCGTACAACATAATACCAGAATTAAAATATTCAAATACAAAACACAGTTATCATGCAAAAAATATAATATAAATGCACACACTTCAATACACTACAAAGATAGAATACGATAAAGTACAAAACATATGCACACAATTCATAACAATGCACAGCATAATACAATAAAAATACATTACAGATGTATACCGCACCATATTATACAAAATAATATAAAAACAGGGTATTATTTGAAACCGGACACATTATTAAACCTGAAATTCAAGTTTTTTCCCCTTTTCTTTCACTATATTTAATATGTCTAACGTATAGCTCCCTCCAAGAACTCAAATTGGGTTCACTTAACAAGAATAATATAGAGCATTTTTTTACCAACTAAATTTAGTCCAATATAGTTTTATTATCATGTTCTGTGCAACACGTTCCTCTTATTGTTGATTGCAACCACTCGGTTTTGTTTACACGAGCTTGGGCTTGACATACATGTTTCAATAACCAATAACCTTGGTTTGTCAAAAATGTTTCACTTATCTATGTTTGTAAAACAGGTTTCACTAATCTAAGTTAGTCAAACATGTTTCACTAACTTAGGTCTGCCAAACATGTTTCACTAATCTAAGTTAGTCAAACAGGTTTCACTAACTTTGGTTTGTCAACAGGTTTCACTAATCTAAGTTAGTCAAACATGTTTCACTAACTTAGGATTGTCAAACATGTTTCACTAATCTAAGTTTTAAACAATATAATAAAAAACAATACTACAAAATCTATGTGAAAAACCCGTACCCGTTAACCGTACAAGAGTGTCGTACTGTACGTCGTATTGCGTTTTGGAAATGCCAATTATGAATTGTCTTTTTTCTTAACCATGAAAAATGAAGTCTCCTTGTAAACAAATTCAAAGTCAACAAAACACGAAAGTTGTCATAGTTAAGAATATTGACCAATGAATGAAACATAAAGGGAAACTTTCATTCTTATTGCCTATTTAAGTCTGGCAACATGAACTATTTAAATATAACCAAAAGAAAGAAAATTCATTATTATTGATATAGTATATAAAATAACATGAATTTTGCAAGTATTCTTATATTATGACAAGATACATGTCTTAATAGTTTTTGAAGCTTATTAAACTTAATAAATATATTTAGGTAATTAGAGTCATTATACCTGGGTCCAAAATTACATCCCGTCCAGTTCCTTTTGAATATATTCGAAAACAAAATGACAGAAAAATGTAAATTTGACCATTTCTATAAAGTAACATTACAATTCTCCCATGCATGTAGATATATACTAAATATGTGTATTTCATCATCTTTTGTGACCTCGACATTTCATATATTGACCTAAATTACAAGTGTCACAGCAGTAGTAATTAAAATGACCATTTTTTTAAATCCCTAAATAGATGATGACTAAATGATCTTACAAAAATCTTCATAATTTTACCTGAACTTTGAGCTCTATTTGTGACCTTGACTGCAGGTACCTGAATTTCAAGCGCGACATGATGGTAAAAATTTGTGACAACTTATATTGAAATTCCTCAATGCATGTAATATGTGGTACTCATCGTTACAACGTATAGATGTGTACCTTTGTAATAGCGTTTTTAATACAAAACCGGTTTGGTACATTCATTGTTCACTCGGATGATTTAAGCTGTATAAAATTTAGGTATTTATATTTGAAAATCAGTTTCTAACTAGCAACTCTCTTCGGGAATAATTAATTTTGAAATTTCAACAAGGAACCTAACGAATTACAGTGGTAAGTAGATGACAGACTGAAATATACTTTCAAAAAACATAAGCAGTCAATGTGTTCTGATATGGACAAACTTTCAGATAAGATAAGTGGAAATTCTACTTTAAAACATTTAGATCAGATTTCTAGTACTTTTACTGGTAGTCCTTAATAATATTTAAAAGAAAGTCAAACGAAGAACAGTTCAAACTAAAATTGCAAGATAAATACTGCTTAAGAATCTGCTGACACATTGTTGCAAAACAATAAAATTATCGAAATCAGGGAAAGATTGCAGAAGGTAAATATTATTATTTTTATTAGACATTGAATTACTGTCCTAGGATGATAACTTGAGCATTTGTTTACATAACAAAGACCAATAACAATGCGAAAAATAGGTTATGTAGATCAATGCCACAACCTTTAAAAATAAAAATAAAACTACATGTTATCATATGTCTTGTTAGCGCAGTAGGTAGAGCAATCGTGTCAATAATGTGTTTTACCCGTATATACAGAAGTTCGACTACTGGTAAGACACGCTGTTTTGTTTTTTTTTACCTCAGAACAGTCAATTGTTCAGAAAACAAGTTTGACCGCTTTTTCATATACATACATGAATATATCTTATTACACTGCGATCAAAAAATACTAAAGAAAATAAAATAGAAATATAAAAAATAAATATATACTATAAAATATATATTATAAGAAGAAAACAAAAAGGAAAACGAAAAATAAATAAATAATAATGATAAAAAACAGAGTAAGAATAAAAAACTGTGGTTATAAAATGGCACTACGTGGGGTTCGAACCTATGAGTACAAAAGACTAAAAATTACAATAATTTCGATCTACCAGCAGAGCCATAACGGTAATACACCAAAGATACTGTAAGAATAATGCTATATAGTACATGTGTTTATTTTTACGATATCGGATAATATAATTATCCAGATAACCCTTTTTTAGACTTTCCCATTGTACCGTTAAGACCAAATTATCATCCTAGGACAGTATATATTTGTTTATATTACGCAGGATTAGTGATTCATTGTTATCAGTCAAGAATGCTCGACAGGTAACGCTAAGTGTAAAATATTACGGTGATTTTATCACTGTGTAACTAATAAATTGCACGAATGACGATGTAATATTAGTTCTGTATGTGTATATTAAAGTATATATATGTAGTGTGTGTATTTTTGCCTAGTTTTGTTTGTTAGTCAAGTCATTTACTGTAAAAGGAAAATGATTAAGTTATCATTTTTTTCAAGTACCATTAACCATTTAAGGTACATTTGTATCATTATTATTTTGTATATTCTGATTTGTTTTCTTGATTCGTTTAACAGTATTTTAGAACAGGGTTATTAAGATATTTAGTTATTCTCTTAGACATCGTACATAGCGGGCAAACATATTTTTGAACACAAAACTCACATATCGTTTTTATTTAATTTTTGAAAAGAGCTGGAAGACACCGACAGAAATTAATTTCGGGACGGACATGGGATTTGCGTTTAGTTAGCGAATATGGCGAATATGAGACTAACCCATTTGCTAATGGATCAGATGACAAGAAGAAAAATCTTCAAAGCCGAAGCAAGGGCCAACAAGAAAATGCGAGATGAAATGGCGAAAAGCACGTTTAGCGGGGCATCTCTACAAAAGAAAACCGCTTGTTGCTGTCATGAACCAAGCAGTTCCGTTTTCACCGTCAATTTCCTGTCGCCCACCAGGTTTATGTAATGCTTGTAGTAAGTTGGTACATTTGAAGGGATCACAGGTTTGTAGTACTCATTTTGGTTTTAATAGCAATTAAATAAGTTCTTTTGTGATACTTGTGTAGTCACTGCAGGTAAAAATCCTAAACAAATCGAATTGGTTGTCTTAAGAGAAAACAATGGTATGTCTGGGAATAATTAGTCTCGGATGGTAAAAGTGAACAATATTCATGAGTTTTTTTTCATTGCAGGGCGTAAATAAATTTATATTTATGTTGAACGCAGGACTTACTTAGGTTTTTCTTATCAGAAAAAAGGCCTAGAGAAATACTTTATTTTTACCATTATATCAAAACAGCACTTTTAAAAGGATAACAAAGCCATAGGATTATTATGTTTTCAGACGCCGGAATCGGTTGCGATCAAAATTATGAACTCTAATTAAAATATAGTGAGTATACAAAACAAACTATAATAACTCTCGGTGTTTCTTATGGTTAGGTCATAGTTTAGATATGGAACATAATTTGTTTTTGATTCTTGCAATAATCAAGTCAAGTGCTTCGAAGCAAGATTACCTTCAGTGAAACATTTAGACGGAGTTGTAGGGCACTTTATTTTATAACAAAATGTTATAGGAAACAAAGCACGCTTAATAACCAGGGAAATGTTTGCATTCAAGGGCAAGTTGGAATGCTTGCGTTTCCGTTCAACCTTTGGAAGAGCTATACGTTTGGAATGAAAATGCTCGCTTATTGATCCAAAAAGGTAAAGATTTGAAACACGCCCATGTGTGTTTGTACAACATATTAATAGAAGCTAGCGATATAGGCTATGGCGGTTACGTAGGAAAAGCCGAAGTTTTTTTCATTCATTCAGAAAAGCTATCGAGCAGTATGATTCAGTGTAAATGTTTCAGTCAGTCTGTTTTACATGATTCACAGGGTGAGTTATTAACAGAAAGGTCGCAGTCTTTTCCGGAAGTAGACAGTATAGGTATGATTTGTTTTCGGATGGGAACTTTTCATATTTGTCCCCGGAAATAGACCCAGCAAGTAATGCAGTTATAAATCGGTCCTCGGAGGTGGAGACAGCACAAAATATACAAAATGGTCCCGGAAGTGGACATAGAAAATAACATTATAAAAAGATGATTCCCGGAAGAAGACAGTGCAAGTAATTTAGTTATAAAATGGTCCCATGTAGTGGACAAGGCAAGTAAGCCTGTTACAAAAATGTTCCCCGGAAGCGGATAAAGCAAGTAAGATACGTATGAGATTTCAGGCTGTAGACAGAACAAATCAGAAAATGTCCAAAAATGAGGGCTTATCTGGTAAAAATGTTAATCGGTCCCCAGACTTTTGTTCAGTGGTTGTAGGCTTATGAACTGAATATTAACAGTCATTTAGTACCATTTGGCGTGAACAGAAGCAGTTAACAGAATAAATCATTCGCATTCAAATATTTTGAAAAACGCTTATGTTAAAGTTTTCTCAGACAACGAAATGTTAAGATTGTTTTAGTTTATGATAGTTTAACGCATAATATACATAGAATTGTTGTAGAATTATACACATTTTGTGACAAAGAATATATAGTATTATGCAATGAATGGATTCTTAGGGAGGATAATGAAAGAGCAGATATTCTTAGTAGATGCTATGATTGTAATGATCGGAGCGTTTCCTCGTATTTCATTCAAAATTCTTTAATATTTTATTGATAGATTTGCTCTACATATCAATAATAAATGCATTAAGTTTAATTCAGGTTGGAGGGTGCCGACGGTGTTGACACAAATTGTTTTGGCGACATTTTCAGTTTGCCGTGTTGGGCTTCCTTGCTTTAAAGTTATACCTTTTTTACTTCCAAATTATAATATTTGAATGACATTGTCTTAACAATACTTTCTTGTTAACAGGTATTAACCTAAAATACAAAACCTGAAGCGAAAGATGGATTCTGGTGGTTTAGAGGATGACGTAATAGCAGATGATATGGCAGAGTTTTTGGTGCATTCAAAAGCTGACAAGATAGTGATACAATACAAATCTAGTTTTGCGTATTTGAAAAAAATTTGTGAACAAAAGCATGTACTCGTATATGCATTTCCAGCTCTTTCTATCGGTCGCCATGTACTAAACACATTTGCATGATAAAGAAAAATCGAACTATGTCATTTCTAGCTCAAACTATGGTATCAAATGTGCTCACAATATGAACGATATAGACACTCCAACAGACAATAAGGCTTTTAAGCTGATATTAAACACGCCAAGCCGTATTCGTTCAAAACATGTAGTGAAAATGGACGTTATATCTTCCGATATTTTACAGATATTATGTTTCAAATATGAAGATTCATGTGATGTGATTGATCTTAGAGACTTATCTATGTGTTATGGTTGGCCAATTCTGGTTTCATGAGAATAGGTGAGGTGTGTAACTTGTGTTGCAAGGATATTGTGTTTAATTTCGATCACTTAGTAGTAAAGGTTACTCAATGTAAAACTGATATTTATCCTGGCGGTTCAGAATGTCTTATTTCTAAGGGAACCTGATCTGCTTGTCCTATAGATGTGTTAAAAAGATATGTTTCAAAAGCAAATTTATCTCTGTCATCGAATTGATTTTTATTCAAAATTCACATAAAAGAATATACCATCTTTTATCAATACGAATAACAAATAATAGATAGAAATACTTCATTTTAACATACAATATAAAACGTATTGTTTATTATAACGCATACATAGTGTTAACAATTTGCACCGTTAGGTATAAATGTTAAATGTTTTGCAAGGACATGGCACACCATTCGGTGGTATTTGACAGTCTCTTTACTGTAATGACAAATGGACACAGGTTTCACAACTATTTTCCCTTGAAAAATAAAATTTTAAAAAGTTTTTTTTTATACCCACACACAACAAAGTTGTTAGGGGATTATACTGATATAAGCTTGATCATTGGGCTGTCCGGCCGTCGGGCATCTATCGGTTTTTTCTTTTGTCCGCCTAATAACTAAAGATTCCTTTGACCCTAAATTCTTTATTTTTTGTATTGAGGTTTGTCATGAATAAAAGATGACCCCTATCAATTTTGAGGTCACAAAGTCAAAGGTCAAGGTCACAAGTGTCTTGACTTCAAAAAGCTTGTCCGCCCACTAACTTAAGATTCGTTTGACTCACAGTCTTTATATTTGGGATGGAGCTTAGTCATGATAAATAGATGACCCTTTTTGAATATAAGGTTACCAGGTCAAGGTTACAGGGGCCTTGACTTAAAAAGCTTGTCCACCCAATAACTTATGATTCCTTTGACCCTAAGTCATAATATTTGGCATAGAGGTTATCCATGATTAGTAGATGACCCCTATTGATTTTTTGGTCACCAGGTCAAAGGTCAAAGTCACAGGGGCCTTGACTGAAAAAATATTGTCCGCCAAATAACTTAAGAATCTTTTGACCCACAGTCTTCATATTTGGCATGGAGGTTAGACATGATAAGAAGATGACCCCTATTTATATTTAGGTCACCAGGTCAAAGGTCAAGGTCACAATTGCATTGACTGAACAAATATTGTTTGCCCAATAACTTAAGATTCATTTGACTCACATTTCCATGCAGTGAAATAAACATCCAAGATGACGAATGGAAAAAATTGTCGTGTATGTATCTGTTTCTTTTCCACATTTTCTTATGTAGAGATTGTTATAAAATATGTCAATGAAAGTTTATTAAAAAAAGACGATAATACTTTTAGAATTCAACTGAAATATAATATTTTAGCAACGGCCCACATTCAAACGTGACTCTTTTCAAAATAGCCATAGTCCTTTTCGTAATATTTGTATACTCTCCGACCCTGAAAACAAAATCAAGCTCTTAAGGTCTTTATCTGGGAAAAACAATTATTTTGTTAAGTAGATGAAATAATAAAAAATCAAACAATTCTCATTTGTTCTTATTTTCGATGTTGCCTTGGAGCTCTTAATGTCGCATTAATGTACTTCAAACTCGTTTTAACACCGGGTCATTAAATATCTCTAATGAAAGTTGTACTTACTGTTTACTTTCAAATGCCACTAAGGCTATTAGAATGGTAAAGCAGTATCACTTATTTATATATAGCGCACGCATAGGATGTTAAAACACACGTATGTGTAATTAACACCTGTCACACAAATTGAAATCATTTTTGCGGCCGGAAAATGTGTAAAAATGTCTCGAGATCGATAGTGTCAAACTAATCGAATGACCTCGACTTATTCGTGGCAAATGTACTCGACTCATACTTTACGGACCTCGGAAAAACTTTGACACCTCGAAAAATTCGACAATACAATTTCGATTCATATATAAAGGTTTCTTTTATAACAAATGTATGGTAATCGGAACTTTCATATTATGTCAGCACATTGATATAATCGACAATTTAAAATTCGATTCACAGCCATTTTACTGTATTTGAGGGTTAGCCAATTAAAAACTTGGAAATAATCTGAGAATTCCACAAGTTGTGGTGGATATGTTGCATATGAGTCGAATCGAATATTCTCTTGATTTCTAATTGTAATTCTAGTGTGTGTTTACCGTAATTTTCTTACTTCATTACAATTCAAAGTTACCAATCATCCATAAGGTAGAAAGGAAAGTTTAGTAAAACTTTTGAGGATAGTGATATTACCCATTATAAAATGCAGTGTTGTTTGCCTTTTTTCCATAATTTCGAAAGTAAGTGATCTGTAATAAATTCCATTTATGCACATTCTTCCGATTATTAGATATATTATGATTTGTACATAGCAGGCCTGATTGTATCAATATGGTTGAATTTATTTGATTATTCCAGTCTCTTCTTTATGATAGTTAAAGGATTTGTAGAAAGAAGCCTTTTAGTCGCTAATAATCGACATGAAATTACACGTATCTTTCGTACTTCTGTATGAGTCTCTAACATTTATGAAGACAAATGTATGTAACTCATCTCTGACTTATTTAACATTTCATGAAAAGTGTACAAAACGTTCATAGTATAATTAACTTTAGATGTTAGTGACAAATTTGAATATTTATTCCAATTTTTACGAAACAGTAGGCGTTTTGGATAATCGTGACAGTACATTTAAAACTCCTCAGACGTGTAAAATGTTTGACTTTCGCTGAATGCAAGCTGATGAAAATCATGTTACATATGTAATAAGATTCTCAGATTCGGTCTAACTTCCGTAATATCGAGCTGTTTTGTCAATCTTCATTCTCATAATAAATAACAATTTCAAAACTATTGATATACTGAACTTACAAAACGTTGGCATACATCCAATTTGAAACATTGAAATGTAAACATGCGAATATTACGTTAGTTGGATAATCTTTAACCTAAAATGTTCTATACTTCCTTGATCGATGTATGTTTAGTTATGTATACGTAGCATATAGGTATCGACATTTTAAAATTATAATACATAAAGCGGCTGTAATATGGATTCTATAGGACTAAAATTAGTTCTTGTTCTTCTTTTAGGACTTATAACAACAATAAGTGCTGGTAAGTTTATTATCTTATTAATTACTAGACAGGAATACTTATAGTGAAACCTAAAAATATTATTTTTACTTAAATAATTTTAAGTTCTCTATTTCGGATTTATAAGATTTATGATTACTGACATGTTTACATTTTTTTCTATTTTACTGCTTATAATTATAATGGTGGTTCATCGTTCAAAAAATAGCAACAACAACAACAGAAACAAAAAAAAACAACAGATAAGTTTTAGTCAGACATAATTTCACTCCGGTGTTATATTTGATATTATGAAAAATATGCTATGTACGAGGAGTATTCAAAATTGATTAAAATATTTATATATACGAAGAATGTTCGAAATTGTTTAAATCCAAGCTCGTATTTTTTATTCTTCATAGGATTCGCAGATATTTTTTTAAGTTTGTACCCTCAAAGTCTTTTATTTTCAACATAAATGCAAATTTTCAGTCTTTTAATTCAATTTTGAAGACATATTCAAAGTCTCCTTAGGTACTATGAAGACACTGAAATATTGCAAAACTGAGGTGTTTGCGCTGAACAAATGTAAGACCTGGGAGGTATTTATTGAGGTTAAAAAAACGAAAAATAACCATAAATGGACAAGGACATGTAAATACGAAGAATTGGGAAGCACAACGGTTTTATTTCGCCTGGCGACATATAGGGATCACTTCTCCGTTGGTTGTCTGTCCGTCTGTCTCTCCCTCTGTCCGTGTGTCCGTCAGTCACAAAACTTGTACGGACTACTCATCACACACTACTGGTGCAATTTTATTCAAACTTTACAGGAATGGCCAGTACGAAGTCTAATCATGCATATCGTCAGCATTTTCCGGTTCAATGATTTTTGTCCAGGTTATGGCCCTTTGATAATTTGATTTTAGCTCACCAGAGCCGAAGGCTCAGGGTGAGCTGTAAGTATCAAAGGGGGATACTCTGGCGTCGTCGTCCGTCGACATGCGTCAACAATTGTCTTCTTCTCTGAAACTGCTGGGCAGATTTTCCTAAAATTTGGTCTGTAGCATCCTTGTGACAGTCACACTTAAATTCGCTCGTGTCATTTCAATTGGCCCTTTTAGGTGTCAACTGAGCTAAAAATAGAAAAAAACCTTTAGACATCTTCTACTACAGAACTAAAAGATCGATGATCACTAAACTGTGTCTGTAGCATTCTTAAGTAGTCTTATTTCAAGTATGCTCTTATCAATTTGATTTGCCCCATTTAGGAGTCTCTAGGGCTAAAAATAGAAAAAAACATTTAAACATCTTCTTCTACAGAACTAATTGATGGATGATCACCAAACTTGTCTGTAGCATTCTTTGGTAGTCTTTTATCAAATTTGCTCATACTTATTTGATTGGCCCCTTTTAGTGGTCTCTAGAGCTAAAAATAGAAAAACCTTTAGACATCTTCTACAGAAATAATTGATGGATGATCACCAAACTTTGTCGGTAGCATTCTTAGGTAGTTTTTTAGCAAGTG
Organism: Ruditapes philippinarum; assembly: GCF_026571515.1. NCBI lineage: Eukaryota > Metazoa > Mollusca > Bivalvia > Venerida > Veneridae > Ruditapes > Ruditapes philippinarum. The sequence continues at coordinate 12,434 of NW_026853273.1, forward strand.
TGCTCATATTAATTTGATTGGCCCCATTTGGTGCCGTTTAAGTTAAAAATAGAAATATCTTTAAACGTCTGCTTCTACAGAACTAATTGATGGATGATCACCAAATTTTGTTTGTAGCATTCTTTGGTAGTCTTTTATCAAATTTGCTCATATTTAATTGATATGCCCCTTTTAGGGACCGCTTAAGCTAAATATATTTGGAGCAACTATAGCTAAAATGGCCTAGGCCATGGCATTTCTTCAGATTATAGTTAAATAATGAAAGGAAAATAACTAATGTTGGAATGTTTCCATATATACATGTGAACTCTCCCATTTTTAGCAGGAGACACCCTTTTTCTCCTGTCAATTTTTTAAATAGTGTTCTTAGAATAAGAGGTGTTTTAAAATCATAAAGAAATCTCCCGCTTTTTCATTTCAAAATTTCCTGTCAATTAAAAAAGCTCCCTCTTTTTGAAGTCAATTCTCCATCTTGAACATTGAAAAAAGTTTACATGTATGTACATGTAATGCATAAAAAAATTGGATGTCTTAATGTCATGACCTGTTTGCTTTACAGAGATCTTTAAGAAATGATTTGAGGTCATGTACTTTGTATCTTTCTGTTTGTGCCCTAGAATTTGGATGGGCATTGCATCATTCTAAGGTTCATTTGTAGGTCAATCTAGAGAATTTTCCCTTAAGGCCAAAAGAAATGTTTCATTTGTTTCTCGTACCTGAAAGCACATTTCAATAAATATTGGGACACACTGTTGAACCTGATGTTTTCATGTGCATGGGATATCGTCACTGTTTAACAGACTCATTTACAGTATCTGTTGTATCATACGAGAATATATAATAATAATATATAGAATAGCCTGACCTATAGACCTGAAATTGTCTGAACTGCTGCATAACCACATTCCCTGACCTCAGTTTTTTTCTTTTTATTAATAGGGTAATATTCAAATGATTCTTCAATAGAGAAAAACTAAAAATATTCAGTTAAATGTTGCTGCAATTTGAATTTATTTTATTATTGTAGATATGGCTAAATTTTTTTTTTTTTTTACTTTTTAATCTTTTGTACATTAAGGAACAAAACTTAAGTTTAAGTGAACTCATGTCAATTTTAGAAGTATTTCTTGCTTGTCTTTATGTAATTTTGTCATTTTTTATTCTTTGTGCTATTTTAGTATCAGTTTCAATTATTTCTATTCAGAATCACATTTTGCAAACTTGGTTATCACTTGTTGAAAGTAATTTTGCACTGTTTCATACAATGTATGTAAAGTTGTTTTCATGTTCACTGAATACATTTCATCAAAACAACCTTTTGCCTTTTTCCTCTATGTAGTTAAAGTTACAATTTTTCCCATTTCTATTAGAGAGTAAGATAATTAACCTGAAATGTTAACTTTCTGGTCGAGTTGACTAGTATACCTATGTTATCTTAAAAAAATATTGACCGGTGGTGTAATCCTGACAAACAGTATACATGTATATCTTAATACTGAGATTATGTAATTATCTAATTTTTAGATAATTAAATTAAAAAAATATCGCAAATTGAAAAACAGTCATATAGGCAAATTTATCACAAGTTAATGGATGGATGATCACCAAACTTGGTTGCTACCATTTTTACTATACAGAAAAAAACAATCAGCGTCGGGAAACCTTATAACTAATGAGGCAAGTTGAAGTTGACCTGGACTTGTCTTTCTACAAGTTTATTTGAAAAAATATTTATATAATCACTGAAAAGCAGTTGTTTCTGGTGAGCCATAATGGCCCTCTTGTTAATGTTTGTTTGGACTACTCCTCTTATACCACTAATTCAATTTCAATGAAACTTTACAGGATTGATTTGTAGCTCAAGTCATTGCGCATAATGTACGGGTTTTCCGGTTGAATGCTTACCGGCCGAGATATGGCCCTTTAATATAAAAAGGTGTTTTTCTGTATGTTGCCAGATACACAAAAGATTGTCCGGACTTCTTCTCAAAACTACTGGTGCAATTTATCCAAACTTTATAAGAATGATCAGTGCTAAATCTTGTTGTGCATATCATCGGCTTTTTATGGTACAATGACTTTTGTCAGAGTTATGGCCCTTTAATTATTTTATTTTTAAAGTTTGTCCAGACTACTTCTTATATGCCACTAATGCAATTGCGATGAAATTTTACAGTATTGATCTGTAGCTCAAGTCTTTGCGCTTATTGCTCGAGTTTTCCGGTTGAATGAATATGGACCGAGTTATGGCCCTTTAATATAAAAGGTGTTTTTATGTGTGTTGCCAGATACACAAAAGCTTGTCAGGACTACTTCTCAAAACATACTGGTGCAATTTTATCGAAACTTTACAGGAAGGATTAGTACCAAGTCAAGTTTTGCATATCATTGGCATCTGTGGTTCAATGAATTCTGTCGGAGATATGGCCCTTTAATTATTTTATTTTTTAAAGTTCGTCCAGACTTCTTCTCATATACCACTAATGCAATTTTAATGAAACTTTACATTATTGATTGGTAGGTCAACATTTGCCCATATAACAAGGTTTTCCGCTTGATGGATTTTAGCCAAGTTATGGCCCTTGAAATAATAACGTTTGTCCGGACTACTCCTTATATTTCATTAATGCAATTTCAATGAAATTTTACAAGATTAAATAGTAGGTCAAGTTCTTGGGCATATTACACAGGTTTTTGGCTTGAATGATTTTTGGCTGAGTTATTGCCTTTGAATAAAAAAGTTTTTTGTTGTGTTGCCAGCTACACAGAAGTTAGTCTGGACAACTCCTCAAAAACTGCTGGTGCAATCTTATCAACATTGGGGAATAATCAATATCATGTCAAGTTGTCAATCTCATCAACATTTTTCGGTTCATTGATTTTTGTCCAAGTTTTTGCCCTTTCATTTATTTTAATTTTGAAATTATCACGACTACTCCTGTTATACCATTAATGCAATTTCAATGAAACTTTACAGGATTGATCGATAGCTCAAATTCTTGTGCATATTACACAGATTTTTAGGTTGAATGACTTTTTTGCCAAGTTATGGCTATAATGACATGTCAACACTTATGGCCCTTGTTTTGCACCAGAAAGGCTTGCGCTTTAGACCCCTTACTTTTTCGATGGCGTGTTTACATGCTGCAGTCTGATTTTTGCCGAACGTATTTCGGGTCTTAATTTCTGATCGTATTGGTTTAGGTTTCAAAGAACTTTTGTGCTGCAATATGTTGCATAAAAAGATTTGCCTTTAGGAATAGCAGTCGGAATGGCGAAACACTGTCTTGTATAGATAATGACATGTTTAACCTTTTTATATTGATAGTCCGTTTTGCATTTCAATGTCTATAACCAGACTTAGCCAAAATCATGTATTTGTGATTTCGTACTGGTTATTTAATGAACCCATATTTATCAGTGAAGAATTAGCATAAAATATAAAAAAGAGCTTGCATTGTAATTAAAATATTGTTAAAGCAACTTAAATGCATTTCACACAATATAGAGTATTCATCTGACATTCTTTTTTAATTAATATAGGGTATTCTGTGAAACCCGTCAAGGTTGTATTAGAAACACGATACCATCTATTTAAAAAACGGGTATTGTCAACAGTTTTTTTTTTATCAATGTTCGTTGATTTTGTGTTAATCTATACAAAAGGTATGTTTACAAATATTAAATAGGTTTTTATTTATTGACCTTATTCTAATGATTTATGACTTTTCCTAGATACCTCACAATCTTAACACTAAGACCATAATTATTATATAGCCGAATAATCTTAATTATTAACAACAAAACTTTGACCTAGAGTACTGTTTTACTTACAAAATGTTACACACTTTGTTATCAATCAATGGTACCATTTATACGATCATACAATAATGGTACAGTTATTTATTTAATATATAAAACAAAAATATTTATTATAAACTATCATGTATTGGGTATCTAAAAACCATAAAGATACGGAACACAATTTTCAATCTGTACTTTTCTGACAAATATTAAAAAATTGGCTTTGTTTTGTGAAAACGGCAGAAACTGAACATTATGTATATGTCTCTTATAGTTTTGTGGGTATCTTACATTGTCACCTAACACTGTCAAACAACGTTACACAGAATGCTTCAGTATATGTATATTTTAATACACACGTATTATATTTATCAAATGGGTTACGCATGCGCGTTTGGGAACACATCATCCTAAAGGAATACATTTAGCGCCTGTTCTGCTTAGGGAGCGTTTTCAGGGAGTGCATTTGCGAGGCCATCTCGTTCGAGACCGCAATTGGGAGGCCATGCTCCTTAGAAAGCGTATTTGGGAGGCCTTATCCTTAGAGAGCCCTTTCGGTAGGCCATTCTCCATAGAGAGCGCATTTGCGAGGCCTTCTCCCTAGAGAGCTCATTTAGGAGGCCTTATCCTTAAAGAGCGCATTTGGGAGGCCTTCTCCTTAAAGAGGAGCGCAATTGGGAGGCTTTCTCCTTAAAGAGCGCAATCGGGAAGCATTCTCCTTAGAGTGCGCAATTGGGAGGCCCTCTCCTTAGAGAGCACATTACGGAGGTCATTCTCCCTAGAGAGCGCATTTGAGAGGCCTTCTCTTTAGAGAGCACAATTGGGAGGCCTTCTCTTTAGAGGGCGCATTTGGGAGGCCTTCTCCTTAGAGAGCGCATTTTAGAGGCCATTCTCTTTAGAGAGCGCATTTGGGAGGCCTTCTTAGAGAGCGCATTTGGGAGGCCATTCTCCTTAGAGAGCGCATTTGGGAGGCCTTCTCCTTAGAGAGTGCATCTGGGAGGCCTGTCTCGTTAGAAAGCGCAATTGATAGGCCTTCTTCTTAGAGAGCGTATTTGGGAGGCCTTCTCCTTAGAGAGAGAGTGCATTTGGGAGGCCTTCTCAGAGCGCATTTGGGAGACCTTCTCCTTTGAGAGCGCATAATGGAGGCTTTCTCCTTCGAGAGCGCATTTGTGCGGCCTTCACTTTAGAGAGCGCATTTGAGAGGCCTCCTCTTTAGAGAGCGCATTTGGGAAGCCTTTTCCATAGAGAACGCATATGGGAGGTCTTCTTCTTGAAGAGCGCATTTGGGAGACCTTCTCCTCAGAGAGTGCATTTGGGAGCACAGCTTCATCAGAAAGCGCATTTTGGAGCGCCTTCTCTTCAGAGGGTGCATTTGGGAGATCTTCTTACAGAGTGCATTTGGGAGCACACTTTACTTAGAGAGCGCATTTGGGAGCGCGTCCACCTCGGGGAGCGCACTTTAGAGCGCATTAAGAAGCGCCTCCCCTATCAGTATACTCCTTCTCCTCTTCCTCGTGAAGGAGGGGATCCTTTAAGGAACATTGTATGAGAGTGAAAAGAAGACAATGGGCTATTATCCTGATTAACAATTTAAACTTGACATTATATCCTATATAGATTACAACAGTAAAATGGATACACAAAAAGTTTCTTTTATCTGTTTACATCATACATTCTATTATTATAAAACGTCTTTTACCTAAATAAATGCCCTTTGTTGGGATTAAGTCCCTTATTTTTTGTCGAGTATCAAAAAATGATTTTCAAAAAAATGCCTCCTTAAAACACAGTGGAAGACTAATATAGAGATAAAAAGGGAAAATATGCATGGCTTATGTCAACAATATAACGTTCTAGATGCATTAATATTCAAACAATTTTAGCATATGTGCTTATATGATTATTGTACAAATCGTGATTGAAGGTTTTGTTCTGTCCATACAGTTAAGCCTAAATGAATGATGAACGAAATCAGCCATTGAATATTAAAGAATGCAAACAAAAACAACATTTGTTAGTATCCAAACATCTTTAGCTTGTGACACATTTCAATTTATTTCGTTAAGTAGATTATTGACGTGATTTTTTTTGAAACCCGATAATTTAAAAAGCTCCTTTGTTCTGATTTTATTTAAGACATTTTTCACACGCTGTTATTGCATAATGTAGGACCTTGGAAATGTTGACGTTTCATTTTAGCATATGCGAGCAAAGATAAACACGTAAAACCTATGCTCCCTATCTATGGATATATATCCTACTCTCTTTGTTTAAGAAAATGTACATGAATTCTGTAATTTTTTTACAGTATATTGATAGTATCTCAAAGCGTACAGAACATTTATAATTTGTCTGCATACAATTATTTTACATCTTAATTTTGCCCTTCCTCGTTCTGAATTAATTCAGTACTAATCAGTTTAAACCCTACAATAACAAATGTATGCCAACCTTTAATGTATTGTATAAATATGTAGCCATTATAAAAATCACAAAGAAAATTATTATTTTATGTGTTTATGAATGCGAAAACACAGTACACTTTTCTTTTCAGAATAGAAAATTTGCCATAATTTATAACTTTAATAACTTTAGTCATTTCTAGTGCCACTTGATACACAACAAGATATACATAATAAGGTTGATGTTAAAAAAACCTTATTTTGAGCAATTTTGATTTTACGAGATACATAAATTGCTTGATATATACAAATTTTGATATCACTATTTTATTTCAAACTCTAGTTTATAAAACGGTAACTAGTTTTCTTCTTGCAGTTCATGTAAAACACGTTTCATGTCTTGAACTTCCCGTTGTTACTTGTGATACATACGCGTTTCTTAAAAAATGCAACATTATATTTCATATTTGTTGTCAGATATCAATTCGTTTTTTCACAAATGAAGGCCAGGTTTTTTTTTTTTGAATTACGACATTTGGGGAGGACATATCATTTTATTATTTCGTTGTCCTACACAGAGCCACCTATTCTCAAACAACAATAACAAAACAAAAATATAAATAGGAATAATTCTCGAATTACTTGGCACAAATGTATGTGTTACTGTTGGCTATAGTTTTGTTGCTATGCTGGAACAAAATCATGACTGGCAATCTACCCGATATAGCAGCTAGTCGAAGAAGTTCAGTCCAAAAGGATTCTTCACATAATCAATTTTAAAAGAGTTCCATTATTTTTCAATATATCACATAAATGCAAATGTACTTATTAAGAACCATAACTCGTTTTTATACAATTCTATTACCCTTGTTTTTGCTATCATACATAATTTTCTTCAAGGACATAACACAAATTTATAATTAAGGAAAAGAACATAAATATTTCATTGGCGTATATATGTGTTTGAAGTAAGTATCGTTTGTATTTTTTTACATTTCATCTTGTATCTGGAGAAAATATGAATTAGTAGTAGATACATCAATTTGAATCAACATAGATAGATTGATCTCATTACGAACAAAATACATTTTTATGAACTTATGATAGTGGTTGTCGGTTTATTCACTGATGGCAAGGTTGACTATAATGCTTAATAAGTATTTTGATTATTCGGTACACTGTAAGAACATTTGGTTCAATACATTGGTCATTAAGTACTATATTTTGAAGAATAACATAACATGTCAAAATGATCTTTTAAATAAATCTCATCATTTAAGCTATATTGTTACGAACTTGAGAGTTTAGGCAATCCCCTATACAGAAAAAACTAGGAACTGCCTGAAGTTTGTATTTCTGTTTAAGTTAAGATTTAAAAATACCTAGCGAGGATGATTTGTTTAAATCGGTATACAAGCTTTTCTATAATGACGTTGTTGATCAGATAAATTAGTTTGTAAACAATTAGAACGACGTGGTATAGTTGAATAGTTGTCACTTTTTCTTAAGACATAAAACACGTTGTTAGAAACGGTGTCGGGAAAACTATTTAAAAAAAATAGTTCGTTAAGGTGACATGTTCAGTTTTATAGACAGTAACAAGTTTTTAAAAAGTTTATCTGTCAGACTTTGACAACCAACCAATTGTTTTAAACAGGCGCTTATTAGAAACATACCTTGTTAGACCAATGCCGATACGTGCTGCTACATATTGAAGTTTCCCAAGAGAATGTTTCTCGTTATCTGCGCATCCATCCAAGACAATTGACGCCTATTCTAAAATTGGTCTCACGTAGGGAATATATATTTGATTTCAAGTTTTTCGTTTAAGTTTTATTTATATGATCTCATGGATTTTAGAATTTTGGAAACAGACACGTGTATAATGTTGGTGTTATCATGACATTTACCTTCAGTTCTGAAAGTAACAGCTAAGTGTTGATGTCTGCAACATAATCAAAAGATACATCATCAAAGTAAAATGATGGTTTAGCGTCAGACCTAAGTGTGGAGAATATAACTTTTGTTTTGTTTGAATTTTAATTTTCTACTAATCGTTTCCATAAGTAATCTAATTTAAGTCTTCATTAAGTGTTCGTTTAATAAAAGCAGCATAAAATCTAGAATCTGCGAGAGAACTATCATCTCAAAAAAGTCTTGTTACACTGTTTAGATTATCAGCAATGTCATTGACATAAAGAAGAAATAATAAGGAATGATATATATTTTCTTTCAGAATAAAAGAAACCAATTAAGACTTTCTGATTTTGATAACTAAGAAATTTATCAATTTCAGAAGCTGACCATTAAATCTATATTGTTTAAATTTAGAAACAAGGCCTTCATGCCATACTCGATCGAACGCTTTTGAAATATCGAATAAAAACACACATGTTTGGATTTTGTTATTAATAGAATAACAAATATGTTGCTAGATGTCCAGTTATTGGTACACAATCGAATGTTCTGGCAAAACTCCAGACTGATTTTCGAAATTAATTAATTTGCAAATAATGGTTTATAAATGTGATCAAATATAACTCTTTCCATAGTTTTACCAGTACAACTTATTTATGAAATCGGTCTATAGTTCGAAGGCATATCTTTATTTCTCTTGTAAAAAGCGGCATGACAATATCTCAAGTTCAAGAATAAAGAATAGAAAGAAATACTTTAGTATCAAAATCTGGGAGATTTAAAGTTTTGGCTTCATTTTCTATATAGAAGCAAACTATTCATTAAAAAATCGCCTGTCTAATATCAAAAAAATAGTTAGAAGAATAGAACACCATTTCCATTGAATTTTACATTTAAGGGAGTTATTAAAATTTTTGGCTTCATTTTTTATATAGAAGCAAACTATTCATTAAAAAATCGCCTGTCTAATATCAAAAAAATAGTTAGAAGAATAGAACACCATTTCCATTGAATTTTACATTTAAGGGAGTTATTATTACACAACTTTCATTTTCTTTCATAAGCTGTTTGAATGTTTTCTAAATATGAGAATAGGTTGTTATCACTACTGTCACTTCAAGAATATTTTAAGTAATTATGTTAGTTTGCGTGTGATTTAAGATTATTAACTTTAATTCGAAATTGTTTAAATTTAAATCCAATCAGTAATTTCTCCGAATTGAACACCTTTTCCTTTTTGGCGATATCTTTTACGGGAATGAAGACGGATAATAGAGTCATACCAGGTTCTATTATTTGGCCTGATGGTTACTTAATTAAAATGGATTCTCTCTGAAATAAATTGCCCGATGCTTCGAACAGGCTAACAACTTCATTAGTCATCGGATTACCGATTTATAGACAAAAAATAATCCAAATTAAAGATTGACAATAATTGAATAGATCAACCCGATTGCATCTCGTATTATTATCACATACTGCACTTAATAGATTACGACTTTAAATCAACGCTATATAACAACAACAGAAAGCTAAACTTTCGGATTTTCTTAAAGCGTATAAAGCTATATATCTGATGCAAAAATTATTGTTTGAATTTTAAAAAAAGAATACTTCCAAAATGTGTGTATAAATTAAATAATAAATATGGTTATTTATTGCCTTTAAAGCGTTTGTCGCATGCACAAAATCATTGCAAAACAGAGACATTTTATGTTACAACTTTTTCGGGAATCAGTCATACAGTAGGGTTAACGTTTCAGTTTACACGCAAAACGCACGCTCTTGGAAAAACGTACGCACGTTACACGCTATACGGACGAAACGTTACACGGACGCTTTACGAAACGAAATACGCTTAACGATATACGCACGCTAAAACGCACGCGAAATAAAAACGTTTCTAAACATTTAAGAAAATATCCGTATCATATGAGGTTTTAACAACTTTAACTAGCGATTTAATTAAATGATAGCTAGACAATCGTGTATTTTAACGGGTTTATGTTAGAAATTCAATGAATAAGAGTATAATATTAAGAATAAACTTTTATTTAGATCTCCAAACAGTAAGTGAGAAAAAATGAGGAAAATAAAGACACTGGCAAATGGCACATTTCTACTCTTAATGCCAGGTAAAAAACGCATATTTATCAGAATGCAATGTAACATCTATTGGTCACTGAATAATATTTAACACAATTTTTTTAAATTTTAAAATTTTTTTAAATTTTGTAGCTTGTAAAAGTAGTTTGGGAGATCAGCTTTAGCACATTTACTGCCTCCGATAACCATTTTCCTAATTACAGCTACATTTTAACTGTTACATACATGATTTTTCTGCTGGCAACACATTTGTCCACAAAATATTTCATATAAATATTGAATCAGTTTTCTTTGTCTAAACCAAGATTTGTAACCAGTTTATGTATTGGCTTATATCAAAATCAAAGGGTTTTGTGGTGCCAAATTCAACAACTGGTCAACTTCACAGGGTTTTAAAAACTAAAAGAAATTCAAGTTGATTGCCTCCAGATAAGCTTAAATATTTTTCAAAAATATGAACTTCAAAAAAAATATTTAAAGATTTTAGTAAGGTTAAACTATTCATAATTCCAGAAACAAATTAAATGTAATATGCAATTAATACATGCTTTTACAATATTTTTCACCGTATTTGTAAGTGCTGTATTTGCATAATATTATACTGACTTACTTAATATTTTTATTAAGTATTGTTTGAAAGTATAACTTTCATTTCTTTGTTCACTTGACAATATTTTACTTTTTAATACATGTTTAACATTGTTCTGAAAATCAGCATGCATTTGAAGACATACACCTCCTAATATATGATAAACCAGATCAACAAGGAAAGAAGGCGTTTAACGACCGCAACCCCATACGACCTACCAACAAGAACCAGTGGAAAGGAGTCCAGGTCGACCCCAAAGAAAAACAGGACGTGGCACAAGACAGAGCACGGACAGGTTAATCACAAAAAAATAATTATAAAAATAAATAATTTGTAACTGTAAGGAATTTAAAGAAAACAAATAAATGATTGAATAATAGGAAATAATTTGTAACTGATAAGGCATTCAAAGAAAACAAATAAATGATTGAATGATAGGCCCACAAAGTCAAAGGGCACAGGGGAAGGAGACCGGGCGAAGGGGGGGGGGGGTAAAAAAACTAGGGGCAAAGGGGAAGATACTTACCGTAGACGAGAAAAACAACAAGGGACACAAGCAAAAGTGTCACCAAAACAGTATGAAACAACATAGACCAACATCTGAGGAACACAGAGGGGCGCCGCCTTGGAATGGTCAGCAGCAAAAGTACTGCTGGGGAGTTTAAACCGGTAAATGGTGCACCAAACCTCACTCTTAGCCCAACTATGTTCCTATAAACGAGAAAGTGTAAATAAAATGAATCCCCGCCAAGTGAAATTCTAACAGTTTTTATGGTTACAAACTGTTTAATAAGTAAACAAAATGATCATGTAGAAACATATAAAAGTAAACCCAATGACCATAACAAAAGTACTAAATGTCCTAAAGGAACACAGAGCAACAAGAAAATCACCTAAAATGGCCCGACGAAGCAAGGCAGAAGACGAACATAAAGCCAATTCAGTCTCAAAGGGCTTTAATAACTGTCCATCATAAAGTCTCCCACTTGGCCCGTCATATGTAATCAATAGAGGAAAGCGTAGTGTCCAACTGTAAAAGGATTGAACACTAAGCATGCAGTATGTCTTAAAATAGTAAGGTCATAACCTCTTTTAATAAAATAAATAATTAACTGAGAAACACAAGCTTACTTAAGTTAAGCTTGACAATGATACTTGATTAATTTATGATCGTGTGTTTGGGTTAAATGGTGTGACATAAAACCCATTCAAACAAACAAACAATAGTAATTTATTTGTTCATATAAGATAATTAAACTTAAACAAGAGGGTCATGATGGCCCTGAGTCCCTCACCAGAAACAACTGCTTTTCAGTGTTGGAAATTACTTTTCAAAAGAACTTGCTAAAAGGCAAGTCCAGCTCTTTCGGCAAGTTCAGCACATCTTTAACTTGCCCCTCTAGTAATATACTTTCACAACACTGATTTGTTTTAAATTTTTATCTTCATAATAAACAATAGAGCCACTAAGATTGCCCTTGATCACACATCTAACCCAACATTTTATTATTCACTATATAAATTTAACTATTTTGCCCTAATATTTTGGAAGGGCTTTGTTAAAGATATGTATGTTGCAAATGTGTTCCCATGATACAATGTAGAATAAATGCAGAATAAATTACCACTGGAGCATGAATGAAAACACAAAATGTCACATGCAAAACATGTTAGGTGTAGATGTTTGAACTTTACAGTTTGGAACAATAAATTTTTTATACATTCTGTATGGTAACATAACTGTACCTCATGAAAGACAATAGGTCAAACATTGTAAAAAATATGTAAAGTATGTCAATTGATATCATAATTCAATTCGGCATCAGAATGTACAAACATGGTTAAAATTTAAAATTTTAATGTCAAATACAAGAAAGTAGGTCAAATGGTGTCAATAATATCTAAAATTTCAAGAATGTATGTCAAAAAACACAAGAATGAAGGTCAAATTATATAAAAAATATAACAAAAGTAGGTCAATTGATATAAAAATTTATTTCGGCATCAGAATTTACAAACATGGTCAAAATTTAAAATTTGAAGGTCAAAATACAAGAAAGTAGGTCAAATGGTGTCAATAAAATGGAAAGTAGGTCAGCTGGTATCAAAATTGAATTCAACATCAAAACTTACACAAATTACACCCCTGGTCCAAATTTCAAGTCTGTACATATAAGACACAAAAAGTAGGTAAAGCGATATCAAATATATCAAAAGTATGCCAGTTCATATCAAAATTCAATTCAGGATCAGAAATTAAACCCCTTGTCCAAATTTCCAGCAGGTACATCAAAAAAACGACAAACTAGGTCATACAATATCAAATAAAAATATCAAAAGCAGTCAGTTGATATCTTAATTCAATTCGCATCAGAAATTACATTCCTGATCCAAATTTCTAGTCTATGTACATCATTTTAAATTTCTCTGTACATCAAAAACAAGAAAGTATGTGCAATGGTTTCAAAAATATCAAAAACAGTTCAACTGATGTCAAAATTCAATTATGCCCATGAAACTCAGGTTCAGCAGTATAATTTTCCAAAATTTATTGAAATGTGCTTTCTCCAAGTTTAAATCCGATTCAACAAAAAATGAAGAAAAAAAAATACAAGTTTTAACAAAATTTAATTAAAAACATTGAGCATACAAACTCATCTTTGTTAGTAAGGTCTTTAGGCCTATTTTTGTTTGGTTAATGACCTACAACTGACCCTACAATGCTGCAATATGATGTCCGAATTATAGAGCTGTAATATATTTACACATCATAAACAGGTCATAACATTAACATTTCCCCAAGCCATTAAATCATTTTTGCAAAAATTGCATAACATAATTATGTACACATTCCAACATGAGTTTTTCCCCTTCATTATGAAAAAATATCCTATGCGCATCTTTGAGTCAAAGAAATTTATTGAAATTTATGAAATTCTTACTAAAAATGTCTAATTTGGATAAAAGAATGAATAAGCTATGTATGGGAAGCTGCATATCTTATTAAAGGCCAAGTAAATTGGTCTTTTCTATAAAAAAAGCTTTTTTATTGACACTTTCATTATATTTATACTGTGACCCCCTCTAGTATGAAGAGTTTAAAACATAACATATCTTCTTTGTGTGCAGTTAAAACACGTTTATATTATATTTATAAAGAGACTATGTATCCATTGTCAATATTTTCTAATATTAAATTTGAGCATAGAAATGCCATGACCTGGGGCATTTAAGCTTAAGCTTAAACAGGCCAATCAAATTAATATAAGCAAACTTGATAAAGGCTACTTCAGGATGCTACAGACACAGTTTGTTGATCATTCATCAAATATTTCAGTAGGGGTTGATGTTCAAATGTTTTTCTATATTAAGTTTAAGCGGCACCTTACAGAGGCCAATCAAATTAATATGAACAAACTTGATAAAAGTCTACCTAAGTATGCTACAGACTAAATTTGGTGATCATCCATCCATTACTTCTGTAGAAGGAGACGTTTAAAGGTATTTCTATTTTTAGCTTTAGCTGCCCCTAAAAGGGGCCAATCAAATTAATATATTAAGCAAACTTGATAAAGGCTACCTAAGAATGCTACAGACAAAGTTTGGTGATTTCAGTAGGAAATGATGTGCAAAGGTTTTTTTTTTATTTTTAGCTTTGAATGCCTTTAAAGGGGCCAATGAAATTAATATGAGCAATTTTGATAAAATACTACTTTAGAATGCTATAGACAAAAGTTTGGTGATCATCTTTCAATTAGTTCTGTAGAAGGAAATGTTTAAAGGTATTTCTTTTTTAGCTTTAGCGGCCTCTAAAAAGAGCCAATCAAATTTTTATGTGCACACTTGATATAAGACTACCTAAGAATGCTACAGACAAGGTTTGATGATCATTCACCAATTGGTTCTGTAAAAGATGACATTTAAAGGTATTTCTATTTAAAGGTATTTCTATTGCACTTTCCAGTACCGTCCATGAACAAGCTCAATGAAACGGAGCCTGCAACATTTTACAATTTTGCCGTGTTGGGCTTTCTTTCGGGATTCTATTCTCCACTAATTTTAGAATTAGCCGGTGTGGCTAGGAGTATGGTGTTCCGGTTTGCTACGGTTTAGTCCAACAGAATCAACCGTGGTTAAACGGCGTAGGGTCATAGCGATTCGTGAAGTACCAGGACAAACCTTGGTGAACCAGGACAAACCGGGAGATCACCATGATTTTATTAAAATGTTTAGTACAACTGGGACCCAACGGCACTCACAGGGAAGGAAACCCAGAACCATGTTCTATCCACTTTGTACCGGAATACATCGGGGAACCACAGTATCTATACCACATCCATACCGGAGAAAACCGGGATGTGTGTTAATCAAAGTCAAAACATGGCAGAACCCCAGTGATGACACGATGTTGCCACGGTATAGACAAGGCAGAGCTATGGTAGAGAAAGTGTACATTGCGTAATTGGCGACAACGCTAAGGTTGGACCCGGGGAAATGGATATTCCCGGTGGGTCCCGGTTTTCCCAAAGGGTTTTGAGGGTTCACGACCTTAGTCAAAACAGGAATTTTAAGAACAGGTATAAAATTAAATTTTGAAATGCTACTTTGGAAAATTTTTGTTAAGTGAATACAAAAAAGGGAACAATTCTGCTATTTTTTCTGAGGGGGGAGTTTTCCTTATCTTTCTTTTTTAAAAGGGGGCATCTCTGTTTCTTTTACCAAATGATTTGATGTCAACGGGGGAAAAGCAGTTTTTTCTCAAAAATTTTAATCGAAAGTTTTCGGCGCATTATGGTGCATCACCGGGCCCAGTACCAGTATCACCAGTTTTTTAACCCGTGACGAAATGGGGCCAAAGTCGGGAGGGGGACTTTTTTGGAAAAACCCTTTTCCCAGTTTTTGGTCGCTCCCCGGGTTAAAAGGGAGAATACACCGGGGGTTAGCATTTTGGGGGACCCACTTTCCGCATATATCCGGTGCTATATTGATTACTGAACCGGGAAAACACATGGGCTCTGTCGGTGATCTGAAAACGCAATTTTGATTTTCCAGAAAAACACCACCCATCAGTTCACCGGTTTAAGCTGCTATAGCGATACCGTGGGCTTTACCGGGACAGTAAAAAATAGGGCTTAGGATTTCATTATGAAGTTCATCAGTACTCTATTCAATTACAATTATTAAAATTTGGTGTTTTAGGGGGATTTAAAATATTATTTTTTATAATGCTAAACTCAAGTCATGATGCTTAAAAACTGGACACAAATCTAAAAATTTAATCGAAAAAAGAAATCAAATATAGGTGATGAGAGTAATATTTCACCATGCACTGGGGATATTACGGGTCATGACTCTTAATATTAATTTGGGGTTAAACCAAGCCTGAGCTGGCTTAAAAGTTTTTCTATTATAGTGTTATGGAAATATTGTTAAGGGGGGCTTTATTGTACGTTTGCCTTTCCTTTTTTAATCGGGGTTTTTTAAAAATTTTTTCCCTTCTTTTGTGATTAATGTCTAAGGGAACTTTCCCGGGAAACAATGAAAATTTCCAAACCACCCCCGTCGAACAGATCCTGGAAAACTTTTGAAACAAATTATTTTGGGCATTTCGAACCCCAAAACTTGGACACTTCGGGGCCCCTTTCCCTTGGAAAATTCGGACCAAAAAGTTTAGACACTTTATTCTTTTTATGGGGTGTATTTGAAACCCAAATTAAAAAAATCAAATTTTTTAAATTTCATGTATTTTAACGTTTCCCCGAAAAACTGGAAAAACAAAAAAAGTTTCCCTGGGGGGCCGGGCAAATAACAACAAAACTTTTTAGTCGTATTTTTAAGTTTTCGTCTGGTTTCCCAAACGAAGCATAAATCAGGGCTGGGGAAACAAAACCCGGGGGCCGTATCCATACAAATGTAAACAAACGCCGTTCATCTTTTGGACAAACAGGGTATGTTTTTGGGTTTATAACTCTTTTTTGTTGGAAAGACCCAAAACAAGATAACTAGGGTGTAATTAAACACGCTCCACTATTTTCCGGGTTCGTTCCGGGTATTTTGTTGCTTTGAACAACTATTTTGTAAAAACAAAAGTTATAGCGAACTTGCAAACTCCGAAGCGGAGCAGAATTTTTTTATGAAATTGTGTGGATTACGACGCAGTTCATATTGTTTTTATCAATCGTTTTTTTTCCCTTCAAATCAGTCAATAAACCCGTCTTTCAGGAGTTCACCATTAAACTTCAAAATATTATTTTGCATCATTTACTTTAAAATTTTCATTATTTAAAGAAATGTTTTATTTTTCCAAGAAAATAATAATTTGGTGGTGAAATTGATTACGAGACGCAGTTGAAAATTAAAATATGGATTAGCGAACGCAGTTGTATTTTCATTGCAGGCTGCATATTGGTTCAGCTATTAAATTATGCGTTAAGTATGGTAGTAGCGTCTAACAACATTTCTTGTTTACAACTTCAGTAAAAAGCAGAGGTCACTCATTGGTTCCAAGAAAATGGAAAATGCAATACTTTTTTTATAACGGCTTTATTTTTCGGTCCCATTTTAGCACCTGTCACACATAAAACAAACTTTTTCAAAAATTGACTTCATGTTTACATTGACAATTTCTCTGCTATTCACACAACTGACACATACTTTTTTTAACTAAAAAGTGATCTTAGAGATTGATAAAATATTTATTTCAATAAGAAATTTTACTGTTATTGTCTTTATAATTAATTCAAATGTTTATTATCTTAAATCTTCATGTTAGAAGTTTTTTTGTTTTTTTTAAATACCTACTTATTTGTACAGCTGACATTTAAGACCGAAACAAAATTTTGTTGAAAAAAAAAAAAAAAACAACAAAAAACAGAAAGGTGTGTCCGACCGATGCTGAGCTCTTTATGTTTACTGACTTTAAATAAACTTGCACTGAAACTGCTATGAATTTCGAAACCACCAGGTACTTTTGATTCTTTCGCGTGGAAAACCTTAGCAAGCACGTTTCAAAATGTCGAGGTTCTCTGCAGGTGCAACATTTTGCCTGAAGTAATGCACAAAGGCGCACCTGAGGTCCTCGCGCCCAGTAAAGCTTAATGGTGAACCACATTTTACTAAGAGCATAACTAGCCAAAATGAAGTTTGTGATTCAAGTGAATAGACTTCTTTATTTTTGCACAAAAAAAGGAATAATATTGAACATACAAGAAAATATAAACAATTATTTAAGATTATGATAAATTAAGTCACATGTTCATGGTTAAATGTAGCTTCCGCAATTTAAAAATTCAAATTAATTGTTATATTGGACATCACACAATGTATTCTAAATAATCAAAAGCAACAGAACATTCCTATAAACCGCGAATAATCTGCTTTTGTTATCTAGCACAAGCGATTATTCCGTAAAATAGACATCTATTGCCAAAATAATATTTGTTAAAAAGACTGCCAAACAATAGAACTGCGTCGTATCATATCTTCATTTTAACTGCGTCGTATCATTTCGTACAAATCATTACTATCTAAGAAAATAAACATCTCTTTTTAATGAAATTTTAGTAAATGATGCAAAATTATATTTTGAAGTTTATGGTAAACATTTAAACGAGTATATGACTGATTTGAAGGAAAAAAGATAGATAAAGCAATATGAACTGCGTCGTATCCACAAAATTTCATGAAAATTCTGGCCCGCTTCGAGTTGCAAGTTCGCTATAACTTTTGTTTTACAAAATAGTTGTTTAAGCAACATATACCGAACGAACAGGAAAATAGTGGAGCGTGTTTATACATATATCTGATTTTCAGTCATTTCCAACAAAAAGAGTTATAAACGAAAACACACCTTTTTCATTCCAAGATGGCGGCGTTTGTTTACATTTTGTAGGATACGACGCAGTTTTGATTCCCAGCCCTGATAAATACAACATGGCACAAATTAACCAACATAATATTTTCTTATCTAGAAAAAAGGGCTAACTATTTTTATTTGTACAATAATATAAAAATAGTACAATGTATTAATAAAGTTTTCACTATACAAGTATAAATAATGAAACTATCAATAAATGTCTTATCACAGTTTAGTAAAACATAATTATAATACTAGAAATATATTCCCGCCCGGCAAACAGTCGCTCCACTTCAAAATTGTGGTGTACGGTTAAACGAGCAACCGGCGTTTCCGAGATAGAGCGAGAGGCTGATTGTAAATTTCATTTATGTTATTGTCTTGTTATTCATTGAAGTTATATTTTTTTCAAAAAACGATCAATGTAGTAGGATTGATTTAGGCATCCAATGATCTAAGCTGTTACAAAAAGGAAATAATATTAAGCCCGGGAGAACGTTTTTTTTTCCCGACGAAGCGAACGACAATTTGTTAAACATTAAAATTTCCAACCATGGAAACGCTCTACACTTCAGATTTCTTGAAAAGGTGTTTTAGAAAAATATCAACCCATAACAAGAGCTAGTCCTTCTTGCGAAAATAAATCGCTCTTGGTTGAAATTTCTTTTAAAATTTTATAGAGTTTTTTTTTTTTAAAATTTTAAAGGGGCCAAAGGCAAAAGATGGAGCAAAAATAGACGCTTGACGGTCAGTCCTGCCCCCCCCCCCCCCCAAAGTGATACGCCCCCCGTAAACAAATCTACCAAAACTTTTTTTTCAATATTTCCCCATTTTCCCGTATTTGCTTTTTTGCAAAACGCTCGTTTTTTTAAAAAAACATTTATTTTAGTAAAAATATTACCCCAAAATGCACAGTGTTTTTCCCAAAATTTTTTTTTTTATTTTAAAGAGGGGTTTTAAAAGCCCAGTGAAATAATTTTTTTAGTCGAAAGATGTAAACCCTTTTTTGGTTTCCGGCTTGACAAGCGGGTCCCCCCAGGGGCCGGGATCTTTTTCCCGTATTGGTTGGGCAGAAAAGCCCCAAAATTTACCCTTTGGTTTTTAAATTTAAAAGGGTTTATTTTCAATTACAAAAAAGATGTATTAAAAAGTTTTTTTCTTTATTTTCATCTAGGAAATTTAAATTTTATTTTCCCATTGATTTACACCCCGGGAAAAATCACGGTTTAAAGGTTTTTTTAAAAATGATTTTTTAAAAAGGTTTTTTTTATACAAGGGTTAATTTTGGTTTTTCCAATTTTTGGGGTCTGCAATCTTTTCTTTTTTGAGGGGCTTGGGGGTATACGGGTTTTTTTTTCATATTTTTGTAAAAAATTGTTTGAAAACCCCTTTTTTCTTGTAAAAAATGCCCATTCGGTTTAAATAAATTTAAAAAAAGTTTTGGGAAAAAGTTGTTTACAGGGGCGTATTTACCCTTTGGGGGGGGGTGGTTTAGGATCTTTACTTCCAAAGGGGTTTGGGAGCGGAAAAAGGGCGGGTTGGGGCCCCACAAATTAAATTGGGGTTAAAAGGAGCACGAAAATTTTTTATAAATTAAAAATTTTTTTTAAAGGGTTTAAAAAAACCCTTACTTAAATTTGAAAACCCGGAAAAAATATGATTAATATATTTAAACTATTTCTTTTCTATAAAATTTGGGGCTACCAATTCATAATGTATCCCACAATTTTTGGAAGACATATTGTTTTTGCCGTCGCCGTCTGTCTGTCCGTTTGTCCGGGCGAACATCCAATGGTCTATGAGCATTATTCCGTCCACAATTTAGTTAAAAAATGAAGGAAATCTCATAAACCGACTGTTTTATGTGGTAATTTTACTGGTTTATGGGGAAAAATGCCACATAAAGATCAAAGAAAAGCACATCAACCCCAATTGTTGGCACGTCCTTCCGTCCGGTTGTCCGTCCGACCGCATTAAGCTTATCCGCGCTTTACAGGTCAAACTACTGGCGGGATTTCAACTAAACTTTACAGGAGTTATCAGTACTATCTGTAGTTGTGCACATCACCGGCACGTTCCGCTTCGCTGCACAAAGTGACCACCAGAGCTAAAAATAGAAAACTTTTGTACGCCACTCACAGGTTAAACTACTTATGGGATTTCGGCCAAACTTTACAGGAGTAATCAGTACCATCCATAATTGTGAACGCCCCCGCATGTTCTGCTTTGCTGCACAAAATGGCCGTCAGAGCTTAAAAACATATCGTCTGGCTCTCACATTTCCAGTTACTAGTGGGATTTCAAAGAAACTTCACATGAGTTACCATCCATAGTTTTGGGAGACATATTTTTTGTGACAAAAAAATCCTTCTATTTGATGATAATTTTAGTCCGAACACCGACCGAGCACTGCCTTTTTGTTCAAATTCTCTGTGAATAAAGAAGCAACATTTCACAGATATTTATTTTAACTTTTTATTTTTTTCTTAATTCAAGATTTGTACTGCAGTGTTTTATTATAAAAGTAAACATTTCTATTAACACTTTGACAGTAAAATAATAAACTTAATAACAATGCTAAATAAGAGAGGAAGTACCTTGAAACAGAATTGAAACACATGTTATATCCTCAGAACGACTGACACTTTGTCAACCTTTTTCATAGAGATTCCCCACCTTACAAATTATAAAAACGTGGCTTATTTGTGTTTGCTCTGAACATGTACGTTAGATTATTTATTACAGAAAGGCATAGTAAAATGAACTCGGTAATAGTGATCCATTTAATTTGCCCCATGCATTGCATAATTTTGTCTCTGTTCTGCACCTTATATATCTAACTTTTCGATAAACATAACATTTTTGCGGGAGCAA
The DNA here is from genome assembly GCF_026571515.1 of Ruditapes philippinarum. NCBI lineage: Eukaryota > Metazoa > Mollusca > Bivalvia > Venerida > Veneridae > Ruditapes > Ruditapes philippinarum. The sequence continues at coordinate 33,981 of NW_026853273.1, forward strand.
TCGCGTTACATGTACCTGCTCGGAAACATTTGTTCGCGGTAGAACAGAAGATATTCGATTTTATTATATAATCTATAAATAGGTTTGAAATGCCTTTCCCTGATTGGCTAACAAGCAACTTTTTGTAAAAAATAACAGGTCAATATCAGAGTTTATTATATAATCTATAAATAGCTTTGAAATGCCTTTCCCTGATTGGCTAACAAGCAACTTTTTGTAAAAAATAACAGGTCAATATCAGAGTATATTCACTGTTTTTTTTCTAAAAATAGATTTTCAGAGTATATTCACCGGTTTTTCTTCTAAAAATAGATTTTCTGGAAATCCCTAAAAGACGCGAGACTTTGACGTGACGTCACGCCAAGTTTGTTGTTATTACTCTGAAAAAACGTTGAGTGGGGTGTACATTAGAGTCAAATTAGTCTATTTTAGTTAACGTTTTACATTTTTAAGAACAATAGGGATTAGCATGCCAATGGAAAGGGCCAAATTATGGAAACAGTAGACAAGCTGTATAATAATGATTTCCGTCGTATGCAATGGCAGATGTGATAAGCCATATAAAAGCTATTTATAAATTATATAATAAAACAGATATGTACTTTTTAGCTGTTGAATATGATATGATTTGTACTGAAAAATTAATATTGACCTCGGCGATATTAATTTTTTCAGTACATATCACATCATATTCAACAGCTAAAAAGTCCATATTTGTATAATATTCACTGTTTTTTTCCCAAAAATAGATTTTCAGAGTATATTCACCGGTTTTTCTTCTAAAAATAGATTTTCTGGAAATCCCTAAAAGACGCGAGACTTTGACGTGACGTAACGCCAAGTTTGTTGTTATTATTCTGAAGAAACGTTGAGTTGGAAGTACATACGAGTCAAATAAGTCTATTTTAGTTACCGTTTTTCATTTTTAAGAAAAATAGGGATAAGCATGCCAATGAAAAGGGTCAAATTATAGAAACAGTAGACAAGCTGAAAAAAAAGATTTCCATCGTATGCAATGGCAGATGCGATAAGCCATATAAAATCTATTTATAGATTATATAATAAAACATATATGTACATATAACGCCTCGGTCAATATTATTTTTTTCAGTACATATCACATCATATTCAACAGCTAAAAAGTCCATATATATGTATAATATCTAATTTGCACGGACACACGTTTTTAAATGTACATAACCGTGTCAAAAATCATGATTCACTTTTTCAAAAAAATCCGAGGGGTATGGCATTTCAATGGTTGGGAAGTTCAATATTCTACAAATCGTCGTTCGCTTCGTCAGGGAGAAAAATTATCCCGGCCTTAATATAAGTTTGTTTATGTAATAGCTTAAATCATTGGAAGCCGAAAACAATCCTACACGGAACTACATTTTCTGTTTTTCGAAAAATGGCAACTTAAATGAATAACAAGACAAAAACATAAATAATACTTACAATCAGCCGTTTAAATCGGTTTTCCACTCTATCTCGGAAATGCCGTTCGCTCGTTTAACCGTACACAACAATTTTGAAGTGGAGCGACAGTTTGCCATGCGTGATATTGTTATTTTAATGTTTGTCACAAGAATGTGTGTGTGTTTTTGTTTCAATAAGTGTTAACTTAGAATTCATTTGCCTGTATTTTTAAACTATTAAACCTTATTTGTCATGGTTTAGAGGTGTTCACTATTAAGCACATAAAATGTGTAAGCGGCCGAAAAGCTCAGTCGGTAGAGCGCGGTACGGTATTCTGAGGGTCAAGGATGCGAGTCCCTGTCAGGCTGCACATTTTTCTCTTCCTGTGACTGACATATAGCCCATATAGAATTTAATTCACATTGCTCTGTAACCCTAGGAAATTCCAAGAAATACTTGCATATATAATAGGTTTATAACTATTCAGTATTTGTTTGTATCTGTTTGCTGAATTGAGTATCGAAAATGTTACAATTAAATAGTAATTAAGTCCTAAGCGTATGTAAAATAGGATTGAAACTATTCTTCAGCGCAAAGCACACAGAAATCTGGTATTCACCAAGAGGTCAAAAACTTAAATGTAAATATCACAATCATATTTCATTATATAATATTTCTATTCTACGAAAGAGACACTGAACATCTTTTACATGTTTAAGAAACCTTAAATTTACAAATTATACCTATCTAAGATATTCATTAACTTCACAATAGTTACAAACGCAAAACACGGTACTAAAACGCACGAAAAACGATTCACGAACAAAAGCAAACGTTAAACGCTTGTAAACGATGCTCGCTTGAGAAAGCGTTTCATCAAACGCACGTTGTACGATATAAGCACGCACAATATACGAAAAATGAACGTACGAAAAACGCTATTTTAGACAACCGAAACGTTCACCTTACTGTGTAATAATGGAAATGAAACAATTTTACTGTTGATAAACTTTATTAATTTTTTTCATAAGATATAGCTTTATACCCTTTAGATATCCTACGAGTGTTGTTATAAAAACAACATATAGCCGTGCGGTAAGCATTTAAATATTCACTACCTAATAGTATATAGACCTAATACGGCGACAGACAGGTTATGAAAATATAACAACAACACACAAAAACACCATAGAAGACTTTATTTGGTAGAAAAATAAGACAAGATGGCCATTATGGCCCTGATTTGCTCACCAGAAACAACTGCTTTTCAGTGTTGGAAATTATCCATTGTCAGTATTTTCTTATATTAAAATTGAGCATAGAATATGTTTAAACAATAACTTGAAGAAATGCCATGACCTGGGGCATTTAAGCTTTAGCTTAAACGGGGCATATCAATTTAATATGACCAAACTTGAATAAAATACTACGTAAGAATGCTAGAAAGTTTGGTGATCATCTATCAATTATTTTAGTAGGAAATGCTATTAAAGTATTTTCTATTTTTAGATTTAGCTGCACCCAAAAGGGCCAATCAAATTATTATAAGCAATATTGATTAAAAATCACCCAAGAATGCCACAGTCACAGTTTGGTGATCACCAATCCTTTAGTTCTGTAGAAGAAGATGTTTAAAAGTTTTTTCTATTTTTAGCCATAGCGACCCCTAAACGAGACTAATTTAATTAATATGAATAAACTGGATGAAATACCACCCAAGAATGCTACAGACAAAGTTTGGTGATCATCCATCAATAAGTTCAGTAGAAGAAGATGTTTAAAGATTTATTTTCTAGTTTTAGCTCTGTTGACCCCCAAAAGCTGCTTATCAAATTAATATTAGCAAACTTGATAAAAACTACCACAGAATGCTACTGAAAAAGTTTGGTGATCATCCATCAATTAGTTCTGTTACAGGTTTTTCTATTTAAAGCTATGTTGACCCCTAAAAGGGGCCAATTGAAATAAAATGAGCGAATTCAAGTGTGACTGTCACAAGGATGCTACAGACAAATTTTGAAGTAAATCTGCCCAGCATTTGAAGTGAACAAGACGATTGTTGACGCATGACGACGGACGCCGGAGCACCCCCTTTGATACTAATAGCTTAACCTGATCCTTCGGTTCTGGTGAGCTAAAAAGACAAAATATGTAATAAAATATTACATTTTTCAGCAATTTAGAGAGTAGATACATTTTGATTTGAAAAAAAAGATAAAATAATCTTGTTCAGAAATATCACTCTAAAATACACACATAATATTAATCAGCAACATGAACGTAAGTTCAATGTCGGAATATGTTAAATTTACAAATTAAATAGGTATGTGTAGCTTAAAATATTATTTTCACATACTGGTAGTATTTTTTCGATAATGCAAATATACTAAGTGCATACGGCATAAATATAGACTCCTGTTTTATATTTTATATATAACTTATTTAAAAACGGAGATGAATGTTAGGTAACACTTTACATAAAAAGCACTGCACTATTAGTCAATAAGTATATGTCGTGTTTTGTTGCTTTATCGAAACAAAATGTAAATGTGTGAAAAAAAAGACAAACACATTTGTATGGCAATGTAAAAACAGGTTGCATCTCTGAATTGGTCTATTACTAGCCTATATAAAGATATTTATTTTCATTGGCTACCTGTAAATTACTTCTCAACGAGACCTGCTTTTTTACTATATTTATACGTTAATGAAAATGTGACAGATGATCAATGCAACAAACATTGTTGTTCTAGCTTAAAAACAAAATCCCAAGATAGCCAAGATAGCCGCCGTTCATGCAGGTACCTGACGTCTACCCTACATACATATATACATAAAACGCTACGATCCTTTTTAAAAAAAAGTCAAATGACCGCTTCCGAAATTCCGTAACATAGCATTTTCAGAACTTTTGGTTACTAAATGCTTTTATAAGATATCAATCTTGATAAGGGGACAAATCGCAATAAAAATCTATTTTAAGTAATAGCAAAACAACGTTAAAACCCAAGTTATCTGTCAGTAAATGACAAGGTGAAATATAAGCGTGACAAAAATCGAATATTATAAAAATTCTACAGGCAATTATTATCCCGATATTAACACGTAAAATAAAATGTTTAGATATCTTATATCTTAAACGTATTTTGTAGATAAATACAGCAGATTTATATCAATGACTTTTTGATACATGTATTTGGACAAACACAAGTGTAACTGGAGAGGTCTATTCAAACAAGTACAAATGTTGCTGCAATGCAGCAATTGAGAAGCTCCGTGCAAAAAAATGCGCTCATTACAGATACCATACAAAATTATTTCTACTCACAAGTCAGTTTCTATTTAGATTAAGGACTAGTCATTTTCCCGATGTTTTTGTAAATCATTTAAATTTGCATCATTTTACTTATCGTATACACTGTCTATGATAGAGGGGCCAGATATTAAACTTAAGAAAAAGCTTTCACTGATCCCTACCTGGTAAAGAAAGTTATTCCAATACAAACAGGACTTGTAATTGTAAAGTGACATGACAGTAGTGCAACATTGTTCTGTGTGTGGCACTACTTTAGTCAGTAATGTTAGATGACAAAAATATCAAAACATGTACATTTTCTTTTTCACCTATAATGCCACTCAATTTCTACAAATATCAACAACTAATCACGGTAGGTAATATCAAAATCCACATGTAAATAAGCCAAATCGACTTTATTTTCAAAGTGTCCGTTACATGTTTCACGCCAAATGGTATATCATGTTAAACAAGAAAGCAATAATGCAAAACATCAAATGGCGTCCAAACAAGTCAAACAGCAAGTGACGATGAACTAGCTGACATCTAGACCAGCTATTCTTTTAAACTTTTCAATGGTTTATTAGATTTTACCAGAATTGTACATGTATATCATAGATGAATGGGCGGACGAAAGACATTGTTCATCATGAACTTTGGTCGACTTGCTAAAAATAAAAATATTAAATGTATTTTCATTGGAACATACAAAACAGTAGTCAAATTGTAACAAATATGCAAACAGCATATCAAAATAAAAACAAAATAGAATAATATTGTAATATAACAGGCATTTTTTCAAATTAAGAAAAATGGTTTCTTTTGATGTCTTGGACTTAAGATACAGTAGCTATAGTTTGAGTCTCAGATAAATACTGAAAGAAGAACACACACTGGAATGAAACATTTGGGATGCATTTTTAAAATAACAAATTCAAGATTAGATTGTTTTACGTGTTAACAAAAATAATGGTACATTTAAAATCATGTAAATATTTACATTGCATGTTGATATATTGAAACATTATTTATCACTGTACTTTAGACAGGTATCATAGGGTATGAGGAAATTCAATAACATCATGTTCATGCGAGTCAAAGATATAAAAGCTACTCGACATAGGTTATAAAGGTTATAAATAAAGAGCTTTTGTTAATTGATTTATTGGGAGATAAATCTATATTTTGTTGAATTGCTTCAAAAGCCTCGTCTGACCCAACAGTGTGTTTACATTCCTATCAATAATTCCACAACACCTTGACGAAAGTTTCTGTTGTGAAAATACAGTCGCAGTATTCGGCAAATTAACATTCCACTCAAACCGATTGCCTCCAAACAAAATGGAATCAACTTTAATTGCAAAAATTCGGGAAACCAGGGTCGATTTAAATAATCAGGGGAGCTATTTTTTACTTAAATATTTTTCGATAAGTTATAAAGGGTGCAATTAAAAGTTGAATATGTGTGCATTTCATTCTGCAAAATTCTCCAGTTCGTTCAATTACCAAAGCGGTTAATTAAACTACTTCTATAAATAGATTTTCGGATTTTCTCAATGTTAAGGTCATACCTTTTTAAAGCTTTATTCCCGTTCTTATTCATTAATATGACATGCTACGAATAACCAAAGGGGAGAGCAATATATGACTTAACATAATAGAAATCGAAAGGATATCGTGCTTCCGAATTTATTTTTAGCTGTAAATCAAGGGATTAATTGATATAATCCGGGCCCATGGACAAAAAAAATATTCAACACAAATAGCTCCGCGCCTATGGGTGCGGAGTATTAAAAAGAAATAACCTACTAGTTTTTTTTCTTTAATTTTCAATTTATTGATTTGTTTAAACCGTCTATTTCTTTGCTTTAAGAAGAAAAATGTCGAGCGATGTCCCCGCATTGCTGTGGCTCTTGTTATGATTTTCTTATTAAATGCTGCTTGAACTAAAATGAGGAATCATTTAGACTGACCATTCATATCAATAATAATATTTTATTTGGTACACTTTATTATCAGCTATATGAATATATGTAATATCGGATTATGTATCACACACTTGCCTGCAATTTCCATGTATAATTCTTTTATGGTTTGTCGTTATGTTTGATACTAAAATACTATCAACGTAATTATTCATTATATTATAGACTTTCCATTATATACCATTGTACTTTTACTTAAACGTTTTTGTAATTATTATAATATATTTTATAGGCACCGTACAACAAATATACATCAAAGACAACAAGGTACCTGTGAAGGGGGCTGATATACAAATTATATGTGAGATATCACAATTTACTAGTGGTGATCTTGTGAGGGTCTATAAGACAGCCTCCATTCCTCCAGCAGATATTACTACTGCTCCATCATTAGTAGCGTGTAACCCATCAATATGTATAGGAACTGCTCCAAGACATACATTCAGCACTAGCAGCAGTGGTATTACTATTACAGTCACTAATCTCAATAGATCAGAAGACCAGAAATATTGGACATGTGCCGTGAACAACCAGAGAAAATTCATGCAGCTTACTGTATACAGTATGTATCCTTTCAAACTATCGACCAAATAAAGATTAATCGAATTAAACTAATAATAAATAAATAAATAATATGCAATCTTTGACAAATATTCAATGAATTTCTTTAACAAATCATTTATAGTGACTGTTCGGGTATAACCATAAAATTATGTCCAATAAGTGTCATGTAATATTAAAAAAGACAAGCTGCAAATAATTTCTTCCTTCCTAACACCGTTGCGAAAATATTTTAAGTACATGTATTGGGCTTTACTGGAAATATCCAAAAACAAAACTGTCCGTTATGTTTATGATAATTTAAAAGCTATTTTTGTCTAAAAAAGGCCTTGTCATTTTCAAGATTTTGTAGTGAAATCTTTTGTCACTCAAATTTTAGATTAATGTGTAACAAGTGTAAAAATGCACGTTTTATCACATTATAGAAATATACAAGTTACATTCTTTCAAAGTCATGTCAGGTCACATGTGATATATACTATACTAACAGAAAACTTATGATGTCATACGTGTATTTTCTTGTAAAATGAAGAAATCTGTATATTGGTAAAGCAATGCAACCTGTATGCCGTCGTAAAAATAGCTATATATTCGATATTATACAATTATTGACTAGTGAGCCATTGAATATGATGTGATATTCACCGGCAGATGACATATTGACCGAGGCGATAGCCGAGGTCAATATGACTTTCTGCCGGTGAATATCACATCATATTCAATGGTTCACTAGTCAATAATTGTTTTATTATATGAATAATTAGAAATTAGAAAAAAATCACAAAGTACAACCTTAATTATAATTATACATGTACAAATTTTGCCTCGTTGAAGCGCGGGAAAAAAGACGCACGTGTTAGGCGTGCAACGACTACGCGAACGCTGCGCATACAAAAATAATTCAAGTTTATACTCATCATTGCGATGTAACCTTTAAGTATAATAGTAAAGTATTGATATTTTAATCGAGAATTATGCCATAAAGAACAAAAAGCAACAATTATTTTTTAATCAACACGCGTAATTAACAGTCTACGGTGTATGATCATTGAATATGAGTCTCAATCTATTTTTAGACTGGGAAAATCCAATTCAGCTAGTGAATATGATACTTCACCCAGTAAATATGATTTTATAAAAAGTTCTGTTGACTACTGTTTGGACCAATGAGATTGCAGCTATATTTAAATCATATAATAATAAATATTATATATTAGCAACGCTTTTAATTCAAGTGATCATTCTTAGATAATATCGAATTTATAACATGAACCGACTGCTTACTTGAAAGCACTTTATTCAAATGGACTGAATACTAAAGTGATATTTAATCCAATTTTATGTCACAAGTATTTGTTATAAAATTAAAATAGAAACAATTAGGTTTTACACATAACACGTGCTTCCCGTTTGGCAGTCTATGCTTTAATACTGCATTTGATTGCTACGTCGTCGCACATGTACATGTGAGAAAGCTATCCAGCTAGCTAACGGAACGTCGGTGGTTCTACTCAGGTGCCTGTCTGTGCTGAAAAAAATGAAAAGAGGGACACCACTTATTGTTTTTAGCTAATTAAATAATTTTCCCGCTTTTATTTACACATTTTATAGAAACATGTTTTTCTTAGCATGGACATAGGTTTACATTCTGGGCAATCTTAATAAGACATTTTAGTAAGAAATGCGCCTTATAATATGTTGAAAGGGCCATTTATTAAGCGTACTTAAATGTGACATGTAAGAAACTTGACTTGGTGCAGATGCGACTGAAGAGCCGGAAAAACTGTGCTAGTGCGACGTAAAATCCAACCAATGATAATGCAACTTATAAAACTTTATTATGAATCAGGCTGACAATGTTTCCTGTTACGAATTTTATATATTTTATTTTTTGATATATGTAAGCGCGATATGTTTTTTTTATGTATTTTTACAATAAGTACGTTTAATTTTATCTAAACGTAAACTTCAAGCAGTGATTTCTCCTTCGTTCTTCGGCATATATCTCTAACTTAACAGTCCAATATATCTCTCTAACTTAACAGTCCAATATATCAGAACTTCTGACATACTTTTTTAAAATCTATTGTTTTTTTTTATATATTTTTTTTTATTTTCCAGTTAATACAAAATTCATTATGATGAAACAAATGAATAATGATTGACAAGAACGGTTTTTAAAAATATGAGAGCATCTTTTACTGAAACACTCTCATGACCGTAATACTAAAATGCAAACAAACCAAAATTATAACTACGTGTATTTTTCTTATTTGTGTCATACAGACATACACATTGATTTTATATATATATTTTTTTTAATGGGAGATGTGTAGCTGTTATTCTCTAAAACCATGTCTAGCATGTTATTTTTCTAAGTTTTAGCTTGTACTACTTTAATCTTGGCATCAAAATGATAAAACTTAAGAATATGGAGCTTAACAATCAAAACAGGTGTAAACAAGTACTTTTTCAGACTATCAATAAAATACACAAATTGTAAAAATGTAAATAATGCAATTACACATTATAAAAAGGTTACTACACATCAGTGACCTTAGTTTTTCCTGCAAAGAATACATTATCATAGGCAAAATATTTTGACGCACCAAAGCTAGATTATGAGATATTTTTGTTCTGGTAAAGAGTCTTGTTCTTAAGATATCGCCAATACACAAAATGCACATGTATGTTACATAGACAGTTTAGACATTTGCTGAAGGAAATAATGGCATTCTATTAACATGACTGGACAGTAGGATCAGGTGTAAGGATTGCTCCTCTGTCCATCCCCGCCCAAAAAAATATAAAATATCCAGCATTTATATTGATTGACAAATAAAACAGATGGCGAGTACAGACCTGCTTTTTTACAGCCTGGACTGGCATACCTTTATAGAAAATATCAAGAATATGTGTATTTAAAAATAACATCGGTCTGACCGCTGTTTATCGGCTATTAACACCGGTTTTGAGTTTTGATGCGTATGAATTGACTACGAAGGCCGTAGGCCTGAGCATCAAAACGACAGAGCCGGTGTTAAATATCCGATAAACACAGCTCAGATCGATATTATTTCGATTCTAACCAGATAAAATAAGGAAGATCACTAATGTTATTTTGTCAAGCGGAGATTCTTCCGGTGCCGAATTTCGAATATTATCTCGATTCTAACGAGATAAAATAAGGAAGATCACTTATGTATTTTTTTCAAAAGAATACTACTGCCTGTGCCGAATTTCGTATCTAGCGCTGTACTTATTCGCACCCTACTGTTGCTTTGATATAGAAATTATTAAACAAAAGAAATAATAAGAAAAAAGTTATTTTATCAAGTTTTCAACAATAAAAACATACGTCTCAGACTAGATTATATTATGTTAACATCAGGGTTTGATTAATCATTTTTGTAAACCACATAACCGAAAGAGAAAACATAACAGCCGCATTACAAGTAGTCCCTTTCCTAACCAGTGTTTAATGGCAGTTTAACACCGGCATTTTTCTTCTTTGTGTAGTGACAAAACCACGAGGAGTGTTGGAATTTTATGTATAGTCTGTGTACAACCTGTGACTCTCGTAATCTAAGCACATAATTAAATACGCTATTGTTAGATATATAAATCATCAAGCTCAATTAATATTAATACTTTCTTTAAAGGTAAACTATGCTCAAATTTGATATCAGGAATTATTGGTAATTGCAACACAGTCTCTTTGTAAATATAAAATAAACATGTTTTGACTTCACACAAAGTAGATATTTCATGTTTAAAACTCTGCACGCTATAGGTCGTCACAATGTGAATATATAGTGTCGTTAAAAAAAAACTGGCAGTTTTTTTTAAGAAAAGACAAACTTTACTTGTCCTGTAAAAGGGAACGTGACTTCCACTTCATTGTTAATTCATTTTTTATTCAAATTAGACATACTCAGTAAGGATTTTATAGGTTTTAACAAATTTCTTTGTTTAAAATATTTTACTCAAAGATGTATATTTTAAACTGTTACCTAAGTAAAGGAATACTTCAAGGACGATTTAAAAATACTGGAGGATGAAGCAGAATCTATAGAAATCAAAAGAGCTTATAGTTCTGGGATTCGGAAAGGGAGTAAACCCAAAAATATTGTGGTTACCTTCAAAGACTTTAAAACCAAACAGTTTGTAAAATCGTTTAAGGAAAATGCTGACTCAAAAGCCACCGGATTATACATGCATGATCAATACCCTTCAGATGTTGTTGCACAGAGAAAGAGACTCATCCAAATCATGAAAAAGGCAAGAGATGGTAAAAAGGAAGCCTATTATATTAAGTTTAATAAACTAAAAATTGATGGAAAATGTATACGGATGGAAAATGTAGTGGTGGTATAGTGTTGTACTGTCGAGAATCAATTGCAAACGGCATAACAGTAGTTCGTAAAATCTTTGACACAATCATTTGGATAGTAGAGTTGGTAAAAAAGCAGACTATATTTTAAACAAACTCAGTCATGGATAGACATGATTATGTTCTGGACATACCAATTGAACGGCCGACAATCGACAAACATCATAACTCTAACGGTATCCAGCTTCTAGACATGTGCAAATCCACTGATTTACAAATTTGTAACGGGCGTTTTAAAGACACAGAATCGAATATATTCTGCGGGAGCTCTGTTATAGACTGTTTATATTCAAGCAAGAGGATTACAGATTAATCCAGACATTTCACATGTTCTCAGATCATGCAATCATTTGCTTCACTATTGCTATAAACAGTTTTAATACATCGTGTGTTGAATAAAGTACATATGGGACCCAGATAAGCGTGAAGCCTATAGACCAGGTTTAAAATTGCCCCAGTTTAATAATGTTTTGGGCACATTAGAAACTGTAAACCATTCTATAATAGATAATGATTTGGGCGAATTTGTTAATCTAATAAACTGTGTTGCGAAGCCAATATTCTCAAAGGAAATAAAAAAACTGTCCTTCAAAACCGAAGCAATTTCCAAGTAAAGCCGTTATAAAACCCGCGGAATGGTTTGATATAACGTCTAGAGAAACAAAACGGGATTATTTTGAAGCATTGCGTTGTTTAAATTAATTTAAAACTGATGAAAACAGGATTAATCTTATGTGTAAAAAACGTTGTATAAAAAGATTGTGAAATCAAATCGTAATAAATATAAACATGTCAAAAGGAAAGAAAACGAGGATTTAAAAAGGAAAACACCAAAGGACTTTTGGAAATATTTTTCAAAGAAAAAAGATATGAAAGGGGGTAGTATATCTGTTGAACAATTCCATGAGTACTTCAAGAATCTTTCATTAGAAATAAATATTACTTTTGATGAAAACAGCGATCAATTTTGTAGTAAAAACCTGACTGCGGACAACCCTATATTTGAGGAGCTGGATGTTGTAATTACAAGCTCTGAAGAATATCGAGCGATCAAATTCTTAAGCGTGGAAAGGCGGCATTGAGTGATGAAATTATAAATGAATATTTAATTGAATGTAGTGATATTCTCACGTCACACTTGGTTTACATATTTAACAAGATATTCTCCAGTGGCTATTTTCCTTCTGTCTCGATGGATGGGATAATAATACGGCTTTTCAAGAAAAGCGACGAAAATGACGTGAATAACTATAGGGGAATTACATTAATCAGTGTTCTAGCAAAATTGTTTACTTCGATTCTATATGCTACATTAAGCATGATGTTATTTCAGACTCACAATTCGGATTTAAAAAGGGGTTTTCCACTACAGATGCGATTATCTGTCTAAATAGTATAATAGAAAGTAGTTTTAATGATGGGAAAAGACTTTATGCTACACTTATAGATATGAAAAAAGTGTTTTGACAGCGTTTACAGAAATGCTTTATGGTTTAAAATGCATAAACTTGGAATAAATGGTAAAATGCTACGGATTATAAGATCAATGTATGAATACGTGAGATGCCGTGTCAGTCACTATAACCAATATTCGGATTTCAAGGACTTAATCGTTGGTCTAAACCAAGGAGAAATCTTTTCACCTCTTTTCTGGCCTATGTTTATAGAAGACCTAGAATTATTCCTAGGATCTGGACTAGAAAATGGTCTTAATTATGGCGATATAACACTAATCCTTTTCCTATATGCAGACGATATGATGCTATTATCGGATAACATCGAGGATCTTCACCAGAGTTTTAATGACTTAAAGACATATTGTAATCGATGGGGTTTGAAAGTAAACAAGGAAGAATCCAAAGTGATGGTATTTCGAAAGAATGGAAGATTACATGTTGATGAAAAATGGACATACGATAGAATTACATTAGAAACAGTCGAGAACTTTAACTATCTAGGAGTCATATTTGGTTCAAATGGTGGACTCAATCTAATTCCAAAATGTAAGTGGGTAAAGCGCTTAAAGCAATAAACACATTATAAGTTAATACGAAAGAGTTCGAGTTTTCCCCAAAAACTATGTGTAGTTTATTCGATTCATTTGTAACATCGATTTTAAATTATTCAGCTGAGGTGTGGGGTTTTACCAAATGTAAAGGGATTGAGCGTATACACTTGAAGTTCTGCAAACGAGTATTAAATGTTAAGATATCCACAAGTACTGCTGGTGTATATGATGAATTAGGATGATTCCCGCTGTAATTAAAGTGCTTAAATTTTGGTTTAAAGTGTTAAAAACTAGTATTTGTGTTTTAAAAACAGTGTATTCAATAATGCTGGAAAACGTACAAATGAATAAAACTAATTGGCTGTCAAATGTAAAACCAATGTTATATACGTTTGGTTATGGGTATGTTTGGGAAAACCTTTTAAATTGTAATGAAGTCACATTTATAATACAATTTTAATAGCGTTTGTTAGGCTGTTTTACTCAAGAATGGAAAAGTAACTTAGAGAACAACAGAGTGTTAACTGTATATAAGCATGTTTAATATGACTTTTTAGATAACTTATTACAAAATTTAGGTTATCCGCTCACAAATTACGCATCGAAACAGGAAGGTATAGACAAAATAGAATTGAAAGAACTGAAAGACGTTGTGAAATATGTAATTCCTCTGATATTGAAGATGAGTTCCATTTTGTTATTATGTGTCCCAAGTATAAATGGATTAGGAAACGTTACATAGACAGTTATTATTATGAACGACCTAGCATGTTTAAATTTCTTGAATTAATGTCAGTCACAAACATAGATGTTTTAAACAAATTAGCATGTAATCTTAATTGTGCTTTAAAAATCAGATCCAACGAACTGCTATAATTTGAAGTTTTGTATAACCTTCACTAGAGACATTTGTTAAAAACAAACAACATTAAATTCGTTACATTCAGAAATTGCAAGGGTTACTGTGGCGATTTGTACTCATGAATTGCATTAGTTTCTGTTACACATAAAATGTTGTTCAAAAAGTTTATTTATCTCTCTCTGTATGCATGCTATAATTGACTTTTGTATTATATGTATTGTTTTTATATAGACGAGGAGCGTAGAGCTCAAGTCTACAATAAAGATTTTGTTTTGTTCTGTTTAAAGCAGCATACCTCAATATTAATGCTATTTTTATAGAAATGTATGTTTGTCATGGATATATATCTATTGTAAACCAATAATAATAATTTCAGCAGCAATTTGTCCTTTACAAGTACAGTGGGCAACAGTATTGTGACATAAATTTAGAATAACGCTTTTAAGCTCCACTTTTCGCACTAAAATTGGCCTTCTCGTCGGCGTTGGTTACATTTTTATTTAGGTCATTTCTCAGAAGATATAAAAGCTATTCACATCAAATTTGGTATACTTTTTTTTTACATGGACGCTATTTTACAAGCGCAGATAATCCTTACGTTATTCAAAGCAAAGTTATTCCCACTTTTCAAATTAGATTTTTCACCCAGATTAACATTCTTCCTAAGACTGCATTTTGTTAATTTCATAAAAACAGAAATACAGTGTAGCTACATTTGTTTAATTAAATGGGTTTCATATCGACTCCCATCCTTATTTTGGTGTCCAGACGACCAAAATTTGCTTAATAAGCTTTAAAATCAGCAACCTCATTGCTCAAAATATATCTGGAAATGTGCCAAATGTAATTGTTTATATGAAGACTTTGTGCAACATCAAATATGCTTCTGTCCTAAGAATCTATACACGCGTTAAAAAGGTATGGGGAGCTGTTATTAAAAATCCTGGGTACAGCAGATACATTTAATTTATACAGTTGAATTATGTAGCGTGAAATTTAGTGCATATAACTGATAGAATTTAATTTTATTATTGACCTGTATTTATATTGTTGCAAATAGCTTTCTTAAGTGTTTTCTTGCCATGTCTTATTGTCAATAGCTATTGATAACATTACAGGTACAAAGAGAATGCAAATTATTTAACGTATAGACCATTTTGCAGACTTAATTGCTGTCGAGCCCGATTGAGGAGAGCAGAATTTGTAAGAAGAATTTCAAATAAGTTTACACAAATGTTCACAATAATGAGACGGTGTGTCATGCGCAATAAGGATGTGGCAAGGTCAAGGTTACACTTCAAGGTCAAATGCAAACAAAAAATTGTTTCAAACATCTTGTCCGCACCATAACTCTATCACTAGATGGTGGAATTTCAAATAACATGAGACACATGTTCAACATCAAGATATGGCGTTTTGTGCGCAAGAACAGTGTGGCTAGGTCAAAGGTCAAGATCTAACTAAAGGTGGGATAAAATTTGCCAGGGTGGTTACTCTTCCAATGGTAAGCAGAAATTCAAATTGGTTAGCACAAATGTTCAAAAAAATGAGACGGCGTGTCGGGCGCAAGAACCGTATGACTAGCTCAAAGGTCAAGGTTACACTTTAAGGTCAAATGCAACATAATTGTTTCAAACAGTTTGTCCGTACCATAACTCTATCACTAGTTGGTGGAATGTCAAATAACCTGACACAAATGTTCAATATTGTGAGACGGCATATCACACGCATGACCTGTCTGACTAGGTAAAAGGTCAAAATTTAACTAACGGCGAGATAATGCTTATCAGGGTGCTAACTCTGTCAATAGTAGGCAGAAATTCAAATTGGTAAGCACAAATGTTCACAATAATGAGACGGCGTGTCGGGTGCAATAACCGTGTGACTAGCTCAAAGGTCAAGGTTATACTTTAAGGTCAATGCAACACAATTGTTTCAAACAGCTTGTCCGCACCATAACTCTATCACTAGCCGGTGGAATTTCAAATAACCTAGCAGAAATGTTTAACATCTTAAAATCGTGTGCCACGCACAAGAACTATGTGGCAAGGTCAAAGGACAAGGTTATACTTTAAGATAAAATGCAACAAAATTGTCTCAAGCAGCTTGTCCGCACCATAACTATATCACTAGATGGTGGAATTTCAAATTACCAGACACAAATGTTCAATATCATGAGACGGCATGTCACGCTCAAGACCCGTTTGACTAGGTCAAAACTCAAGGTCATTCATCAAGGTCAGATGTGACAGCGGGCTCGACACGTGCCCTTGAGCATCTAGTTTAAAATATATTTTATGGAAAATATAGTGTAATTGCATAAAAAGGAATAAACAAAGTATTCAAAAAAATTATCATACACTTTCCACAATAATTCACATCCTTCTATAGGAAATTAAAAAGTCTTCTGATTTTTGATGCAAAATGTTTAATTTCTCATATTAAAATCAAGTAATCTAGTTGAAAATATTCATATTTTTTATTAATATTTTTGCAAAATCAACCAATTTATTTTATCCATTTTCATTAATACAAACATTTTTGGCCTCTTTGATAATATAAATGGTTCGCGTAAATATTGATTTTAACATTACTTAATATATAATGATTTGCCTTTGATTGATAAGTGAGATCACTGAATATAGCCCATTCAATCGACAATTAAGCTATAACAACATAGGTCATGTCACACATACTGTTTATAGTAGAAATAACCACGGCATTGAAAGACCAAAATCGAAACGACCAGGAGAAGAATGTCTTCTCAACGTCCGATAATATTCGGAGTCTGAATGAATATTTAATTAACACTTGCAACCCTAATCTATCAATAAACCTTCACAAAACACAATTATAAAGGTTTTTTTAAAAAGGGATTTCTTTTTTAAGTTGCAAATCTGAATTCAAGTTAGCGTACAAAGAAATATTGGCTGGATTGATAACCAGATCAGTTATTGTATCTTTGTCATGTTCTTGCATTATGCTTGTTGTTTATATTAAACTAATGCCAAACTGGTACTAGTTCTGAAAATAACTTTTGTATAGACGCCATTTGGTTCACAACTGCCTCTCGTGATCAAACTGCGATTTGGCACGATTGGTAACAATAACTGAACTGAACAATAGAAGAAACCGCTGCGAGGACTTTGAACGTAACGTTGAATTTTGCCGCTTTATTGCGTCACATTGTTTATTTGACGTCACGTCAGTTATACATTCTGATGAATCTACTGCATTTAGCGACACGCGTAAATAATTGTTTAAGATAAAATACGTGGTTTTGTTGCACATTTGATGTTAACATTCTTTTCCATAATTGCTGTGCATATGCATTCAATTCAATTCAAGCATCTTTTTAGTATATCTATGGTTTTAAACAAACTTGTTTTACTTGATAGAATTAAATAACAGGTTTATTGTCTTTTAAGATACTATTTATTTGTTTCATTCCAGCAATTACTCCATCACTACAGTATGATAATCCACCGAGCCAGAATCAAGACTTAGTTCAAACTTCAGTGACCTTAAGCTGT
This sequence comes from Ruditapes philippinarum, assembly GCF_026571515.1. Classification (NCBI taxonomy): domain Eukaryota; kingdom Metazoa; phylum Mollusca; class Bivalvia; order Venerida; family Veneridae; genus Ruditapes; species Ruditapes philippinarum. Next base: position 52,037 of record NW_026853273.1, read on the forward strand.
AGTACAGGATGTGCATATCCTGCACCAAATTTTATATGGTATTATAATAAGGTAATTTTGATCACTTATGAATTATATATAAAACTTATAAATTGATAAACCATCCGGCACCAAACACGAACTAAAAATACAAAATATACTTATTTCATTATTAGCCATATCTTTAATTAAATATAACGTCAATTATGCTAGTTATTTAATTTAAACCTTTGTTGCATTATAGACTGGTGGATCACGTCAAGAATGGCCAACAACAGCACCTGTCACAGAGAAAACTGGAGATTGTACTGACTCAGAAAAAATATATACATCAGCATTAACTCTATCAAGATACACACAGTTTACTGACAATACAGATACCACTGTGAAGTTTCAGTGTGGTGCTATATCAATTACTGGTGCAATAGATCAACGTTTTACTCCAGCATCTCTAGATGTCAGATTTGCAGGTAAATATACTGCTTGTCATGTTTACAGACTGGTCTACTTTCGAATATTTCAAACTGTCTTATTATCTGGTTCTTTATCAGTACTTTACTATAAACTGAGATAAGAACATGTTATATATATTTATTGAATTTAGCCAGCAAGAATTAATAAATTTGATATCATAAGTTCAATTTAACTTCTATTAATAATAAAACTACAAAAGTAAGAGCCAGAATATTTAGTTTTAGCTCATAATTTACCTAAAATACTTTTTATGGTAAGACCACTTTCTGTAGCAGTAATTATTCTGCTAGCACTATACGGGGATCCTTTATATTTACCGGACAATCAATTTACCGTACACAATATATTCCTGTCATAAGCGTTTTATTTTTGTTTCAATTCCAAGGTCATTGTTTTGTTTTGGAATTGTAAAGACACTTTCCATTTCCAAGAAAAAAAACCGTTAAATAATGTTAATTCAGTACTTTATTTACTAACATACCCCTTTGTTTATCATGATATTTCATGACGTAGTATTGTAGGGGAAAATTCTGTTCTGCACATGCGCAAATATTGAGCCACTCAATAGGTTATAACATCATCTTAACATATGATCATAGTATATATAGCCGGGTTCCATATATGTAAACTGGGGTTATACTTTGGTGAATGTCGGGCGGCGAGCGGGTAGGTTGGCTGGTGTTTTCGTATCAGTTTCCTCAGCACCTTCTTATAACAGTCTCTTAATATTTAGTATATAGCATGAACATGTGGTCCCATACCATGGAATTTGATTTCAGGTCTGTCGCTTATCCTCTTCCTCTTTGCTTAGTTAAATTAGTTTGAATTTAGTCATGGTTTGATGATTACTGACAGAGTTATCCCTCTTGAACTTTGAAAAAAAAAAGAAATGTATGGTTCCGTCCACAATAGTTGTACACATTCATCTAAAATTTGACATTAAGATGCATCTTAGGAATAAGCAGGTCAATTTGAATTTGGTCCTGGTTAAATGGTTTTGGACAAAGTTATCTCTCTTGAATGTTTGAAAAAAATTTCAGTTTTGGCACTCAAACTTTTAGGGAAATGTACGTAGTCATTACCTCGATTTCATTTATGCAATATGCAATTTACAAAAGGTTAACCCTGAAAGTTTCAGGGCCTAGAACGTTGTATAAAAATGGTGTATGTTAACATTGAATAGCTTTATGGGTTTTGAACTTAGAATAAAAAAAAATTAGTTTGTGCAAGAAAATTTGGAACTAAATATTATAACATTTGAATTATTGGCTGCTTGCGGGGACATCCATGGCGAGACGACACATTTTAGCTTAGTTTTTCATACGCTATTTATTCCTATTTTCCTCCTTATTTCAAATAGTCAGACAAAATGCTTGCCTTTCCCAACATTCAAATTATTCTGAAAACCAGTTAGATGGGGAAAGGTGGGAAAATATTTACTGTTATTTTACAAGTATACTTTAAAAGGCGTGCTCTGAGAAAATGTATAAAGTCTCAAACAACTGTTTCTTCTTGTGTCCCATCATGCTTCAGTACGTGTTTCAACAGTGACTTTGAAAGATGAAAGTTCAATTCCATCAAATTCATTAGAAGTAAACAGTGGGGAACCTCATACATTGACGTGTACATCTAGTGTTAGCAGACCAACAACAACTATCATCTGGTATTTTGGAGGCCAGGAACAAAAAAGAGAAACTACTACAAGTTCAAGCTTTACATTCACACCAGAATATTCTGATAATAAGAAACAAGTCTACTGTAAAGCATTTAATATACAGTCTGAAAGCCAAGCTGTGTCTTCAAACCTTGCGTCACTGTATGTAAAAGGTGAGTACAATTTTGCAGTTTTAATGTATGATAACGATTCTATAGTTAAATTTAGATAGGATGTTTTGAAAACAAGATTTTATCATTTTAAAGTTAAACATGCTGTAGTAAGACAGAATGGGTACTGAACTACTTTTTGCTATAGGTTATTTTTGCCACAGTTATGTTCATTTTGTGACTGCTTATAATATTTGCACGTTCAATAAAAATAAAAAAAAAATACGTTTGATTAAATTGTCATTAGTTAGAATACTGAAATAGTTTGTGATCATATAATCTCTTAGCTTATAACAAATAATGTAAACACATGTGTTATTGGCCATGCCATTTTCTGTTTATTCTTCCATTGCATTTAACTTCTGCTTTCAAAATTATATGCATTTGAGAAATTTATCTTTTTTAAGAGTATCATATACATTTATTTCAGTGAAGGTAGCTAATGTTACACTAAAGGATGGCAACACTATATCATCAAGAACACTAGAAGTAATAAATGGTGTATCTAAAACATTGACATGTACAGCAAGTGAAAGTAGACCAACAGCCACAATTATCTGGTATATAGGAGAAAACGATGAGAAGAAAAGGGAGATTGTCACAGTGTCTACATTAACATTTTATCCAGTTATCTCCGACCATAACAAACAAGTTTATTGTAAGGCTTCACAGTCAGGAAATCCAGATGTTTTTTCAAACAGAATAACTCTTTATATTAAAGGTTAGCCTGTTCTTTCTGACCTTTGTTCAATCTCTTTGCATTGACTATTATATACTATAATAGGCAGTATTAAGCGAAGTACATCTTTACTTTTTTG